>NC_092877.1:362000939-362155939 GCF_028372415.1 Notamacropus eugenii | reverse complement strand
TGGCAGTAGAAGTCAGGCTGCTCTTACACTGCTAAGCAAATAATTTTTACTACGAGATGTCACAAAAGTAATTTAGTTTTGTCTTTTGAAAGGTAGAAAGCCTGGAAAAATAAACTTTGATTTGAAATAGTTACTGCATTTTCCTGTTGTAATAAGCAACCAAATCAGTTTCAGCAGGTTTTCTAAAAGATAAAGGAAGGCAGAAAGAAGAAAAGAAAGAAAAAGAAAGGAAAGAAAAAAAGGAAAATGAAGAGAGGGAGAAAGGAAGGAAGAAAGAAACAATGAAGGGAGGAATGAAAGAAGCCCTTTACATTATACTTAATTGAAATAAAGGTATATTGTTATCTTTTTAGATATGGATCTATAAACCACAGTGCTTACAAATTAAATAAATAAATGAAGTTAGAAGCCAGGCTGCAGAGTTCAAGGGAAAGAAATAGAGGAATAAATTGTAGACACCTTTTCTCTGGGAATTGAGCCAGAAGTGGAGGAAGAATAAAAGATAATGTGTAGTGGGATGGCAGGACTGAGTGAGGGTTTTCTAAAGATGGAACCATAATCAGCAAGTTTGTAGGCAACAAAGAAAAATCTCATAGATATACAGAAGTTAAAGATTAGATGACAGATTTTCAGATTGTTGGAGAAGAAAGAATGGGCTATCTTCACAAGCAGAAACAATCATTTATTCTACTAAGACAGAGATGAAGGATGAGATAATGAAGAAAGATATTCAACAAGTTCTTGAAGTTGGTGCTAATATCCTTATTTTACAGATAATAAAATGAAGGCTGAAAGGGATTGTGATTTGTTATTTAATTTACAAGTTGAGTCACAGGACTAGTAAGAATCTGAGGGAGGATTCCCACTAAGATCTTTCTGGTCTTCATGCCTAGCACTCAATCCACTAGGCTACTTTGCTGCCAAATAAATCCTTCATCAGTTTGAATGGACTGTAATGCTTAGACCATAGGATGAAGGCAGACGATACTACACATGAAACATCTCACAAATGACTAAAATTGACTAGTGTACCTCTGGCCTTTTGTACAAAACTAGCAGACAGAGTATTTATAATTTCAGTCAAGAGCTAGGTAAGTCATGTTGTGGAAGGATTCCAGTTCAAAATTTAGAGCTAAGTTCCTAAAATAGTATCACATTTGGGAGTGGGCAGGGGACAAGAGTCTCTCTGTCTCGGTCTCCCTCTCTCCATGTCCCACTTTGTCTCTATCTCTCCTCTGTCTTTTTGTTTCTCTGTCTTTCTCTACCTCTGTCTCTTCACTCTGTCAATGACCATATCATCAGAGAGACTGCATCAGTAGCTGATGTTGCTCTAGCCTATCAACTTCAGTCAGAAATACTGGACACCTAAGAAGCAACATACAAAACTGGGCCCTGTAGTCCCCTAAAGAAAGGAATCCCCGAGAAGCTGATTGCTTGTGGAAGACAGAAGTGGCAGCTACGAATTATATCATTGCATTCACCTTTTTCATCCAGTACAAAGCTATATTTACAAGAAATCTCCTGAGAAATCTACAAAGGGAGAAACTAGGAATCATGTTTCCCCTTTATCACACAGGTTCTCTCTACGTGTGCACTTCACTCTCTTTATACTTTTTACCTATTCTTCTCGTGGACCTTGGATGAAGTTTTGGGAGAATGTAGGAAGAGGCTTTCCAACCACTCTTTTACTCCAGCATCTTAGGCAATATCTTTTCTCTAGAGTTAATGAAGTCAGCTTGTTGAGGGGGAAGCAAATGAGGAAGCTCATTTAGCTAGAGCAGCACTAGGAGTTGCCCTCTGGGTACCCAATCAAGCAGAGTAAGCTGGACTTGTAATAATAGACCTGGAGGGGTTGCCATATTAGGTTAACTATGGAGTTTTGTGGGAACTGGTACCAACCCATGATTACACTGGCATAGGAAATAAGTTTTACAATGCAGGCAAGCTTCTTTTCTGCTCCTTA
Organism: Notamacropus eugenii; assembly: GCF_028372415.1. NCBI lineage: Eukaryota > Metazoa > Chordata > Mammalia > Diprotodontia > Macropodidae > Notamacropus > Notamacropus eugenii. The sequence goes on along the minus strand of NC_092877.1, from coordinate 362,153,976 downwards.
CAGTCTTAAAAGTTACATAGAAGACAGAAGAGGTGCAGTAGAAGAATTTGAAAGAAATTGAACTCAAATTTTCTGAGCTCTGAGACCAATTCTCTATCCATTATGCCATGTTTCCTTAAAATAGAGAGGAAGAATTACAAAAATTGAATGAGTGAGGAAAAAAAAGGAAATAGAGCTCTAAAAATAAAGGTAAAATCAAAAGGTAAGTTATCTTTAAAAAGTGAAACTCCTTTGAAAAGATATATTCAAAAATATATCTTCTAGAAAAAAAGGTTCTAGAAAGACCAAGGCAAGCATTGGCTTCATTTTACCCTAAGTTCTCAATTAATAATCTGTTCATGAATGTTACCAACTTTGTGACTTTCAACAAATCACAGTCTCCCAGGTCTCTTACTATTTTGTTCCCTGGAATTTACTTATAAAGTAATAGGTGGTGACAATCTCCCAATAGATAAAACTCAGGCCTTGAATATGATTACTTGAAGTAGGATTTATAACTTGTCACTAAAGCATTGGTTGAACTATGTTTAGTTAATTGGTCTACTAATATATCTAGTTAGCTAGCCTATTAATTCTTCTATTATATATGCATGTATGTATGTGTATGTATAGTAACATATGCACACTATATATATTATTATCATGTTAGCAACGCTTCCCACAAAATTATTTTTTAAAAAATCATTTGAATCCATTAGGTGTGGACTGGGTAAGAAACCAATCCAAACCAAACAAAACCAAAGAACAACAAAACCTTGGCTTTTGTCCCCATTGTATTATATTATTTTCAATGTCTTCTCGTTAAGATTAAATTTCAAAACAGTATGTCTATCTTTTTGGCACCTCAGTTACTGGAAAATAACTCATTAGGACCACAGTAATAAAACAACATTTAAATGCTAATTAAGGTGGAGCCATGATGACAGAGTACAAGCAACAACCCTAATAAACTCTCTCAACATTCACCTCCAAATAATTTTAAAATAACATTTTGGGCTTACATTAAAGAAGCATACAAGGAGAGCATTTATAGTGGAAAGGAAAATGGGGGAGGGAGTAGTGGGCAATGTTTGAAGCTCATTCTCACTGGAATTAATTTAAAGAAGGAAGGATACATACACACATACACACACATACTCAGATGATCATAGAAGTCTATCTTAATCAATAGAAATATAAGGGAAGGGGACAAAAGGGAGGGGAATGATAAAAAGGAGGGTGGAGTAGGGGAGACAATGGTCCAAAGCAAGGTAGAATTTTGTGGAGGGACAGGATTGAAAAAAGAGAGAAGGACAAATTGAAGAAAATAGGATACAGGTAAATACAGAGTAATTATCACTGTGAATATGAACGGGATAAGTTCACCCATAAAACAGCAGTGGGTAGCAAGATAAATTAGAAACCAGAATCAACAATATATTATTTGCAAGGGACATTTGAAATAGAAAGATACATACAGACTTAAAATAAAGGGCTGGGGCAGAATATTGTTTCCATTAAAGTTAAAAGACAGGGGTACTAATTATTATCTCAGACAAAGCAAAAGACAAAATGGACTTAGTTAAAAAGATGATTAGAGAAGCTACCACTTGCTAGAAGGTACTATCAACTATGAAGAAACATCAAAACAATTTAACAAGTTACTCTGCTAAAGGTCTCACTTCTCAAATGTATAGGAAACAGAGTCAAATTTATAAAAAGATGAGCTATTCTTCAACTGATAAATAGTTAAAAGATATGAACGGGCAATTTTCAGAAGAAGAAATCAAAGCTGTCTATAGCATATAAAAATGCTCTAAATTAGAAAAATACAAATTAAGACAGCTCTGAGGTGTCACTGATGGGGTGCTTGGGTGCATGTGCTTGGACCCCAATTCTAAAATCACATTTCTTGCTAACCTCAAAACATTATCTTAGGCAGTCTCCCTCCAGCTCAAGGACAGCCTGCCCCAGCAGGAACCGTTATGTCCCTTCCTGCCACAGTAGCCAGCTGCACCTGTAGAATTTATCACTTAGAGCCAGCTGCATACTGACTGAACTGGCTATGCATTGGGTCATAATGACAGTTACTACTCACCGACCAATCATATGTCTCCTATACTTAGTTGTATCTGTACTGCCTTTCTGTTAATCTTGTCTAACAAGGCATCGATGAGAGAAGCCTGATATTTCCTGGTCAGCCCTGACTGTTGGTTGACTTAGTGACATTTCAGGCCTAAAACCACAACTCCAGGTACCTCCCCCACCCCGGACTATTTCCGGATGAATTCTGGGTAAAATACCTGTGCAGTAGATACCAAAAGTGCATGTTCCTTTAAGAACTGATCAATCCTTAACCACTCCCTAATCCCACCCCAAAACACCTAGTAGCGTACTTGGCACACATCTTACTATAGAGTAATCTACATAAACTTTATGTATAATGTCTTTAAATTGCAGGTTCCTAAGAACTCCTGCCTGCTGAAAAGTTTAATAAATCTCTACCTTGACCTCAACATTGCTTGAGCCTGTGAATTCATCTCCAGATAACCCACACAGGGAATTCCAGTCTTGGAGTTCCTATACTTGGCCCCTCTTCCAGCCCTCATCACCACCTCAAACCTATCAGAATTAACAAATCTTAGAGATGTTGAGGGAAAAATAGTATACTAATAAACTGTTAGCGGAGTTTAATTATTCTAGAGAATGATTTTGAACTAAAGGGCTATTAAATGGGGCATACCACTTTGATTCAGTAATACCACTACTAACTCTGTACCCCAAAGCAATCAAAGAAGAAAAAGGATCTATACACACAAAAATATTTTAGAAGCTCTTTTTGTGGTAGCAAAGAATTGGAAATTGAGGAGATAGTTATTAACTGAAAAATTTGTGGAATATGATTGTGATGGTATAGCATTATTCTGTGGGAAATGATAACAGGGATGGTTTTGGGGAAAAATAAACAAACAAAACAAATAAACAACCAAAAAAACAAACCATAGCAAGACCCTGTATCAGCAAGAACACTGGCATACACAGGAGGGCCTGCTGTATAGGTTCTTAGATCTGCTTTCCGAAAATGAAAGCAACTTTTGAGGGGTCAACAACCTACTTTAACCAAGTGCATGTATCATTCCCTTCATTCAGGGGGAACAATCAGCACCCTGAACTTCAGAGAAAGTACAAACAGAAATTACAAACAGAAAGACCAATAGACATGGCTTCCAACTGTCTGATCATTGACAACACATACATCATTACCAGAGAGAGAAGCACCAACATCTGGATTTTCAAAGCTAGGGGGCTACTCAAAACAGCTGCCTAGAGTCTTTTCTGGCACACGAACCTTCTTCCAAAAATTAAAGTAAGACCTCACCTCAGAGTATATATATATACATATATACACATATGTACATACATATATATAGTATATACATACATACATACATACACACACATACATACATATATATATATACATATATATATATGTACTTTATTCAGGGCTGGAGGGCATGACTCTTGTGACCTTGTACCTCATTAAAAATTAACAAAAGGTGGGCAGGGAAGATCTAACTCTTCCCTCCATTCACCATTAACCTTACAGAATCATATGGACTGAGACAAAGTGAAGTGAAAACAATTAGGTGATTATTGTGCACAGTAATAGCTGTGGTCGTAAAGATGATCAACTGAAAAAGACTTGGATACTCTGATCAATATAATGATGGAAGAAAACTCCAAAAAACTCATGATAATAAAAATGTTTCCACCCACAGAGAGAAAACTGATGAACTTTGAGTGCAAATTGAAGCACAACTTTCTTGGTTTATTATTTTTTTTTGAATGGTTAATATAGAAATGTTTTACATGATATTACATATGTTATTGATATAATTTTGCTTGCCTTCTCAGTGGGCAGAGGAGGGGTAGGAGTGGGTGAGAAAATTTGGAGTTCAAAATTTAAAAATAAAAGAATGCCAAAAAAATGAATAATATAATTTTTAGAGATTGAATAGTAATTAATTTTAGCATGGTATTTTACTTCATTAAAGTAATTTACTTCTGTTAGCCCTTTTTGTTGAAGATAAACTAGTAAACTGGCATGCTCAGTGATTTGTTTTCCTAAATAGAAATCAAGATAATATCACTTTCCTTGTTTCATAATACTTAATATTCATTTCACTCAAGATTTTACTTCACAGAGCAATGACTTCTATATTTCTGTGAAACTGACATGGTAAAGATTGCAGCTGAGATGCTTAGAATGTAGAATCTTTGACATCTTTTTCTGAACAACCTCCCTATTCAGGTGTGTTCTATATCTATGTTAAAAACCACACTCCTTTCCCAAAGGTATTCCTAGAAAATTAATAATGCAACATTCCAACACTGGAAAATATTACAGGGGTAGTTATCATTTTGGGGAATGAAATGTAAAAGACAAAGCATGTAACATTTGTAAAATTATTTAGAGCTGAACGATTCAATCTTAAATGCATTCAGCCAAAGTTTGATTCACTTCCACAGACATTTCTAAGGTTCTACATTGGAGTCTGACAGTCGTGGGTGCAAGTTTTGCCTACTGTATGCCTGGCAGACCTGGGTTCAAGTTTTTCCTATTGTATGCCAGGTGCTATACTAGACATTGAGGATAGAAACATAGAAAATCAAACAATCCCGATTCTTAGAGAACTTATAGTCTTTCAGACACTATAGTGTGAAACAAAGTAAAGGATACACTGGTGGTGGAGTTAGGAGATCTGTATTCTAATCCTACTTTGACACTTTATAGTTATGTGAGTTGGGACAAGTTGGGACAAGTCACTTAACATCCCAGTTTGCTCATTTGTAAAATGAGGGAATTTGAAACTTGATAACTTCAAGGTAACTTCCAGTTATAAGTCTGTAATCCTATCATCCAAATTATTCCTCAAATCTCTAGCAATGATACTATGATGATCCTGTTGAGAAAGGAGAACCAAATTGACTCACACTATGTTACACAAATTGCTGTATTAGCAAAATGACCTTGTTAGTAATGATAGCTAAAAACCTGTCTATGGATGAGGAGCTGTTTCATTTCTCTGTTCCAGGACAAGAAGAAAAGTGCAAAATGTTTTACCTAGTCATTGTAATTTTTTTTCCCTTGTTCAAAGGATAACATTCCCTGGAAGGTTACAAGCATATGTATCTATGCTGTACAGAGCTGAAAGAGTATTCAGAGTAATCTGACTCTGTTTCTGTTGTTAGCTAGAAAAAACTCTGTTTGGTGGGATGGAGTCAAGATGACAGAGTAGAAAGACACATATACTCTAGCGCTTCCCCCACAACCCACAAAATACTTGTAAAAATGACTCTCAACAAAGTCTAGATCAGTAGAAGCCACAAAACAACAGAATGAAAGAGGTTTCTAGCCAAAGGTAACCCGGAAGGCTGACAGGAAAGGTCTATCTCATAGGACTCTGAGTGGAACAGAGCACAGCCCTGGCCACTTGGCAATGGGAGGAACAGGACCTGAACAGACCTCCAGCCAGAGTTCCTAGCAGGGAAGGGCCCAAATACCTCAACCCACAAGTGACAAAGAAAGCTACAAAGGTCAGTGGGGGAGTGTTTTCCCAGCTAGGTGAGAGAGGAATGGGTTCCTCCAGCAATAGCCCCAGGCAATGGCAAGGGGGCAGCAGCAGACTGCAGGCAGCTATGGTGGCCAGGAAGCAACCTGGGTCCATTGTCCAGGCAGCTCAGCTTAAAGCCTCTGACAGTAGAGAGCAGCTGATCTAAACCACAGGCCTGAGTAACTGCCCTGCACCCACCCAAAGCTCAGGGGTACCAAGCAGCTAAATCTAATCTCTTGACAAAGGATTCAGAAGTCAAGTAACTGACTGGAAAAATGCCCCAAAAAGGGAAAAAAAAATAAGACCATAGAAGGTTACTTTCTTGGTGAACAGGTGTCTCCTCCCATTCTTTCGAATGAGGAAGAAAAAGGCTTACTGTCACAGGAAGTTAAGACTCCTGCCTCCAGGACCTCCAAAGTGAACTTGAAACAAGGCTCAGACAATGGAAGAGCTTGAAAAGGGAGTTAGCAGCTTACTAAAGTAGAATCAAAAATGCTGAGGAAAATAACACCTTTAAAAAGAGGCTAACTCAATTGGAAAAAGAGGTCCAAAAAGCCAATGAGGAGAAGGAGGCATGAAAAAGCAGAATTCGCTAAATGGAAAAGGAGGTTCAAAAGCTCACTGAACAAAATAGTTCTCTGAAAGAGAGAATTGAGTTCAGGGAAATGAATGACTATGAGATAAACCAAATAGTTAGAAAACAAATCCAAAGGTTTGAAGAAATAGAAGATAATGTGAAACATCTCACTGGAAAAACCTAGAAAATAGATCCAGGAGAGACAATTTTAAAATTATGGAACTACCTGAAAGCCATGATCAAAAAAAGAGCCTAGACATTATCTTCCATGAAATTATCAAGGAAAACTGTCCTGGGATTCTAGAACCAGAGGGCAAAATAAATATTGAAAGAATCCACCAATCATCTCCTGAAAGAGACCCTGAAAGAGAAACTCCTAGGAATATTGTGGCCAAATTTCAGAGTTCCAAGGTCAAGGAGAAAATACTGCAAGCAGCTAGAAAGAAACAATTTGAGTATTGTGGAAATACAATCAGGATAACACAGGATCTGGCAGCTTCAGCATTAAATGATTGAAGGGCATGGAATAGGATATTCCAGAAGTCAAGGAAACTGGGATTAAAATCAAGAATCACCTACCCAGAAAAACTGAGTATAATACTTCAGGGGAAAAAATGGTCTTTCAATGAAATTGGGGACTTTCAAGCATTCTTGATGAAAAGACCAGAGCTGAAAAGAAAATTTGACTTTCAAACACAAGAATCAAAAGAAGCTTGGAAAGGTAAACAGGAAAGAGAAATCTTAAAAGACTTTCTAAAGCTGACCTGTTTACATTCCTACATGGAAAGAAAATATTTATAACTCTTGAGACTTTTCTCAGTATTTGGGTAGGTGGAAGGATTGTACATACACATACTCACACACACACAGAGTACAGACTGTGTTGAATCAGAAGACATGATATCCACAAAAAAAAGATATAAAATAAAAATTAAGGCGTGAGGGAGGAAAATACTGGGAGGAGAAAGGGAGAAATGGAATGGGGCAGGCTATAATTCATAAAAGAGATAAAGAAAAATCTTGTTCAATGGAGGAGAAAAGGAAGAAGGGAAGAGGGGAAAAGTGAAACTACTCTCTTCACATACGGCTTAAGGAGGGAATGACATGCTCACTAAATTTTGTATGAAAACCTATCTTATACTACAGGAAAGTAGGAGAGGAGGCAACAAGTGGGGTGAGGGGAATTATAGAAGGGAGGGCAAATGGGAGAAGGGAGTAACTAGAAATAAACACTTTTTGGAAAGGACAAGTTCAAATGAGGGAATAAAAAAATAAGGGGGGATAGAGTAGGATAGAGGGCAATACAGTTATTATTGCACAATATGATTATTATGGAAGCCTTTTGCAAAACAACACATATGTAGCCTGTATTGAATTGCTTGCCTTCTCAATGGGGATGGGTAGGGAGGGAGGGAGAGAAAGACAATAGAATTCAAAGTATTAGAAATGAATGTTGAGAATTATTATTGCATATAACCGGGAAATAAGAAACACAGGTGATGGGGTGTAGAAATTTATCTTGCCCTACAGGAAAAGAGAGAAGATGGGGATAAGGGAGGGTTCATTGAGGGAAGGGGTAATCAGAATACAAGGTATTAGGGGGTGGGGGAGGGGAGAGATGGGGAGAAAAATTGGACATGTTACAAAGTGATGTAAAAGCAATTAGTATTAAAACAATTGACTGAATTAATTACTGAGACTAAATCAGAGACATCTTGAGTTTGGGGAAATGAATTTTGATCTAAGTCTCCTACAGACTGGTAACATAGGGTAAAATTTGCATTGATGTAAGAGTTAAGGTTTTTATAGTAAATTTGATTTTATGATTGTTATTAAAGCAAGAGCAAGAACAGGTATAGAAAGGCATGGAAGCCACTTAAGACTTGCCTCAAAAGATGTTCCTTAGCCAATGTGAAATTATAATCATATCTGAAACCTGGTAATTGAAACTTGCCATTTTAAGATGCTATGGGGTTATTAAGTGACTGTTCTTCTGAGTCCAACTCCAGGTAGGGATAGCAAGAAAGGTGGTCTGAGCCTCCAATCCATGATGCCAGTAAGCCTGTGAGATGCTGGCATGAACTGAAAAAGGTGATCTGGGAAGGGTGGGAGAGAGGCTGTTCAACCTGGGCTGAGGTAGGATTCTCCTGACTCAGTTTCTCCACTGACACCTGGCAGATGCTTAGCCTCAATGAATGGAAGTTGATAATCTTCTCCTTCCTGGAACTGACATGAAGTTGGGGAGATATTGTTTCTCTGCCATGTCCCTACTCTTAGTGGCAATTTCCTATAATCAAAAGGTTTGTAAGCTTAATACCAGATCTATTAAATTATAGGTTGTTGGTAGGGGAACATGCAAGGTCAAGTTTAACATTAAGCTATTAGGGTTAGGACTTTAGACCAACAACAATAAGTTAGGGTCTTTTAATTCTTAGTAATAGTGTGGAGACAATTAGGTCAAGGGCTTATGAAGTTAACATACATAGCTATTGTTTGTGTCTCAGTTAATGTTAAAAAAAATCCTTTTGTGTTCTATATTGTAAATTAGCAGATATTGGAATTGTGTTTTGTGATATGACAGGTGTTAAAAATGAAAAATAAAAAAATAAATAAAAATCAAGATTAAAAAGGTGTAAAAAAATCTGTTTGGCTTATGTGATTAGTTTCCATCTAGTTCACTCAGTTTTGGAGGTCCCACGGAGATCTACCACCAAAGGATTTGGGACCTGATTTGCTGAAAAACACAACACAGGGGCCATTTGAGACAAACAACCTCATTATCTAAACCATTCAGAAGTAGAAGAGGCAGAACTGACAAAGTTTTGCACTCCTCTTACCCTGATGAAGTAGCCCCTTCTGGGGCTCTCTCTCTGTTTTTTTCTCTTATTCTCATCTGTCGACTATGTTGGAGGAAGGAGTCTGAAACATGTTTCTGCTATTGGAAACCCACTTAGAGATTCAAAATTCCCTCATGACTAAAGGAAGATTGACTTTCTGATAAGTCAAAAGACTCTTAAGTCTCCAAGTGTCTGAGGGTTTTGAGTGCCTTGGAGGCTAGATGATGGGCCACATTCAAGAAGCCATAAGTTGATCTTGAGGTTTCTATAAGGTTTCTGGGTCCTAAAAGAATGACTTCAAATCCTATACTCAGATGGAAGAATGATGCCCAGGGATAAGTTACACCTAAAACCCAGCACGAGGTCATTGTCTGTTGATTTCTGATATGATGACTCAGTGTTATAAAGCAGGAACAGCTGGCTCTAAAGAGAAACCCCCTTGTCATTCTACTTAAGGATACCCTTGCTAATTATAGATTTGAGAACTGTGGATCATAGATTTCCAGGAATCTAGAAGATGCCATTTTTAATAAGGCATTCTAATTGGAGGGATGAGTGATGAATTCCAACATTTTCATATCAGGAGAGAGAGTGCCACTAAGAACATCTCTTCATTTCTCACCTGTGCTCTACTTTTAGAGCTTCTCTGACTTTCCCAGGATGCTTGTACATCATGTACCTGGCTATCCCTCTTCCCCTTTTCAGTTTCCTTTTGTGTGTTGTATTTCCCTATTAGATTATAAGCAACTTGAAAGTAAGGATTGTCTTTCTTTCTTTCTTTGTATATTTGTATCTACACTGCTTACCACAGTGCCTGAAAAATAGTAAAAGCATGATAAATGTTAACTGACTGAAGGGATAAAGAAAAATAGTGTGAGATACCACACAAATCTTTGTTTTAATGATAGTACTGCCTGACTAGGAAACTTCCCACTTCCGTTTCTTCCTTATGGAAGAGATCTGAAATTAGAGCAATACCTATGGAATTCCCTAAATCTAAAAGTGTACCCCCTTAAACCCTGATACATGACTTCTTTTAGCAGAAGAAGGGATATTCATGAGTATACACACAGCATGTATGCACACATATACAATTGGTGTGATGCATGGTATTTTTTATTATTTTGTTTGTTTTCAGTGTTCTACATTCACTTCCATATAACTTAGACTTTTTTCCCTCCCTCTCCCTCCTTTCCCCTTCCTCCCCTCTTCCTCCCTGAGACAGCAAACAATTCTGGTTCTACACATACATTCCCACTAAATATACCCTCACCTTAGTCATGTTGCATAGAAGAATTAAAACCAATGGGAGAAATCATAAAACCAACCAAAATGTAAGACAAAAGAAAATGATCTGTTACAGCCTGCCATTGAATTCCATAGCTCTTTCTCTGGATGTGGAAGGCATTTTGCCTTAAGAGACCATTGGGATTTTTAAAGTCCTTGCATTACAATGAAGTACTAAGTCTACCAGAAAAAATCCTTGCTCACTGTGGTTGTTGCTGTGTACAAAGTTCTCCTGGTTCTGTTCCTTTTGCTTAGCATCAGTTAATATAAGTCTTTCCAGGCCTCTCTGAAGTCTTGCTGTTCATTACTTCTTATAGAACAATAATATTCCATTACATTCATATACCACAATTTATTCACCCATTCCCCAATTGATGGGCATCCCCTTGATTTCCAGTTTTTGGCTACCACAAAGAGAGCTGATATAAATATTTTTGTGCATGTGGGAACCTTTCCTATTTTTATGATCTCTTGGGGATACAGTCCTAGAAGTGGTATTGTTGGGTCAAAGGGTATACACATTTTTGTAGCCCTTTGGGCATAGTTCCAAATTGCTCTCCAGAATGGTTGGATCAGCTCACATCTCCACAACAATGAATTAGTGTTCCCACTCTTCCACATCTTCAACATTTATCATCATCCTGTTTTGTCATGTTAGCCAATCTGATATGTGTGATGTGGTATCTCAGAGTTGGTTTGATTGCTGTATGATTTTTTTATATGCTTTGGAAATAGATGGGTTTCCTTACCTCTACTGGGTTTCCAATAAGAAATGATTCCCAAATATAGGCATTTCTATATGAAATAATTATGGGGCAGCTATAGAGGTTAGGGCTATTGTCTAGTCTCTTCTTTAGTTCACTCTAAAATTAATGGAATGAATGAATGAATGAATATTAGAAATCTCTAATGGAAGCATCCCAGGACAATTTTGCTAAAGTTTTAAGTGCCTGTCATTGGGCCCCATTGCTTGAAAATTGAAGACTATATTTATTGGAAGAAATATCTGCCCAAAAGGACTTTGGATCCTAGATGGAAAGGACCTCGTCAGGTATTGTCAAGTGATTCCAGATCTGTTAGCTTCTACAGATTCTAATACTTGGATACGTACTTCCTCATGTCAACTAGCTGAGGGCTTTTCCAGAGTTCACCCACATGATGATTAAAATTGCAAATCTGTCAAAAGAATTAATTCTTACCTGAGGCAGACAAAAATGAGTAGATCCCCCTCTCCAAGAATCTTTTGAATAGGTCATATCAGAGACACCTTAACATTATTCTTCATCTTTTTGCTCTCTCTTTTAGTTTTCTCCTTTGCAGATTTTCATCAGATCTTGAACACAACTGATTTCACCAGAACTGTTTGAGATATCTGTCCCTGTTACTCAGGGGGCTCTTCGGGTCTATTCTAGTGCTTCCGTCTTTGATAGTAAATTTATTAGAGACAAACTTCAGTATTCTGTCCTAAATTACACCCCAGGCCTCACCAGGCTATCTGTGCTCTTGTACCCTTTGTCATCCCTTTCTTCAGATTAGCAGCTGAATTTCTGAACCAAGACTGAACCAAATTCCAGCAAAAAGTCCCAAGAACAGTAACAAGAAACTTCCTTGCCTTAGACCAAGGGGTCCTTAGACTGAGAAAAGAGAGCAAGACTGACTCTATCTTGCCCAAAGAACGGTATTAACAAAACGGAATTGTTAACAACAGCAATTATGAAAATTGCTTATGAAAATAAATATACTAGCAACTATTTATTTTCTCTATTCTAGAATAATGCTAAAGTCACCAAAATATTCTAACTGATGAAAGTGTTTTTTGATTATTTTTGTTCCTGGGGAAACACTCACTGAGAAGCCTATTAAGTATGTATCTATGCTGTACACAACTAGAAAAGTGCTTAGAGGAATCTGACTGACTGTCATTGTTAGCAAATTACATCTGTTCGAATTATGTGACTGAACTTAGCCTGGTTTATTGTCATTCCTCTGCAACATGCATTGGACTTAGTTCTAGGAATAAGAAGACACAAATAAAATAATTTTACCTTAAAAAGCTCATAGTCCATTAACCAGGTATATACATGAGAATAGGAGATATTTGTATGTTGATTCCTATTTTACCTTTGAAGTAAATATTCCTTTGTAAAACTCATCCAGGGGTTAAACGCAACTGGGATGCAGTAGACAACTTCCAATTGATAGAACACTACGAATGGGGTCTGGGACCATCAACAAAGAGCTTAGACATCTCAAATTCCTTTAATGGTGTCAGAGAATACTTAGGGAAGCAGGAAATGTAATATACCTGGCCTCCACAGAGTGGGGGTCATAATGTACACTCTTATATAAAGTTATCAAAATAATAAAATTAAAATAAATGTGGACTAATAGTTAAGAAGTAACTTCCCTAAACCAAAGAGTTCACTCACCTGGTGAAATACCTTATTCAGTGAATAAAGTTCAAATCATTGTGTCTAATGATGAGAAAACCTATGGAAAAAGGAAATTGCCTGGCCATCAAAGAGTTCAAATTCTTTGATATTGGCCCAGGTAATATAAAGATCAGCAGGTGCAAAGGGAAATGAATTCCTTCCTTTTGTAGCAATATTCATAGAAAAAAAAAAAACATGACCTTGGAAGAGTGAGGGTACCACCCTTTGGGATGGTAATCTCATTAATTCTTCTGAATATGTGATGCTTTTCTGAGGGTTCCACAGATCCAAACACATTTCAAGAATGGAGTATTTGGGACATAACTTGAAAGTGGCTTTGTCAAACAGAAATCAAAAATAAATCAGGTAGAATATGAAATTATCAGGTTCATATTATGTGAAAAACATTTATTATAAAAACTCAATTCAATTTCCATCTTTATCATCTTCATCTGGAAGTTAATATGTTTTTTTTTAATTTTTTTTAAATTTTAGTGTTTCTCAAAGGACACATATGTGACTCTTGTTTATTCATGAATTTGCCATTTTAAAAATAAAATAATAAACAATCTTGTCATTTCCAGATGATAAGAAAACATTAATGATGACCACATTTCAAAGAGATACAGTGAGGAATGATAACGTGGGGAAATTTCCCCACTTAATATTTTCCCCACCGATCAAGTGGGGAAAATAGAGTTAAGAGACCTGAGAACCTGGTTCTCAAAAAATGGTAGAGTAGAGGGACCACTACAGAACAACTTTCTTCATATTCCCCTACAAAAAAGTTAAAATAACACTTAAAATTGAATTCTAGACTGGAATAGCCAACAAAAGGTTAAGTGAATTTATTTGTCCAGTCTAAGACAGCTTAGGAAGTGGGAAGGAGAAGACTGTGACATAGGTGAGGAAGAGGAGGGGCTAGATAAGAGCACATGTGGTGGCAACACCAGTTGTAAGCTTTGGAGGTGACTGTGACAGAGACATCAGGTTCAGGAGCTCTCATCTCAGAGACAGGAAAAATGTTGAACAACTGATTATAAAGAAATTACAGGAAACTTTTGTGCTAGTACTGAGTGCTATTTAGCAACAACATTGCACATATCCCAGTTCTGGATTACAGTTCCAGGGCAAAGTGAAGTTCTAGCCCTTGAAGCTGCAAGTGACTAGAGACTCTATTGAATAGGGAGGTTCTACTCTTCTCCAGACCAGACCAGGAGAGCAATGACCGCATCTCTCACCAGATCACGTCACCTTGGAAGCACCAAAAACTTAGAAACTCCCAGAAGTAGCTGGGAAAACAGAAGTTCAAATAAGACTGAAATTTGGAACAGTGCCATCTCCTGCTGCCTCCAGATAAGCAGAGTCTGATATTAGCATAAAGTTCAAAATCAAGAAATAGACTGTAAAAATGAGCAAACGAGAAAAAAAAGAACCTGATCATAAAAATGCAGAAGATCAAGATCCAAACTCAGGAGAAAATGAGGATATGAAAAGAACTAAAAGCAAAGAATGGACACAAATACATCAAGAAACCCTGGCAGAGCTAAAGAAATGTACGTGTGTGTGTGCATGTGAGTGTACACACACATACACACACATACAAATACATATATGCATATATATTCACACTATATATGTGTGTGTACATATACCCACACTATATTTTAACAAATTATAAAAGAAAACTGCCCATAGAGCTTAGAATTAGAAGGAAAATAAAAATGGAAGGAATTCATTGATTGCCTACTGAAAGAGATTCCACAGTGAAAACTTCCAGAAACACTGTAGCCCAATTTCAGAGTTTCCAGGTCAAGGAGAAAATATTATAAGCAGTCACAAGGAAACCTTTTAAATATTTTTAAGTCACAATTAGGGTCAACCAAGATTTATCAACTACTATGTTAAAAGAGCAGGAGTCTTTGAATGTGATATTCCAGAGGGCAAAGGAGCTAAAAGTACAACTAAGAGTAACCTATCCAGCAAAACTAAGTATGATTCTTTTGGAGGGAGGGGGAAATGGACATTTATTGAAATAATGGACTTTCAAGGCTTCCTGATTTACAAAAAGGGCTGAATGACAATTTGACATTTAAATATACTCAAAAGAAATATAAAACACAAACATGAAAGAGAAATCATGAAAAAATTAATAAGGTTGATTTTTTACATTGCAAAAAAATAAAAATTATACATATAACTGCTAAAATCTTTACCATTTTAGGACAACTAGAAAGAGTCTGGACAGACAGGGCACACATGTGAATCAATAATCTTGGGAAAATCTCAAAAACTGAAAAACTAAGTAAGAGGCATACACTGGGAGGAAAAGAAAGGAAGAGGAAGAATGGGGAAAGGTAACTCATGCAAAAGAGAAATGCAGGATAGAGATTTTACAGTGGAGGGGAAATGGGAGTGGGCAGTGTTTGAACATCAGTCTACTACAAATTTGTTCAAACAGGGAAGAAAATACATAATAGCTCAGTTGGATATAGAGATCTATTACCCAAGATGGAAGGATTAGGGGAAAAGGATAAGGTAAAGGGAGTGTGATTAAAGAGAGGATAGATTAAGGAAGGCATTGATGAGAAGCAAAACACATTTTTGAGGAGGGATGGGTGAAAAAAAGAAAGAAGGTAAAATAGAAAAAAAAAGTAACAAAATGCACAGTAATTATAACTGTGAATGGGATTAACTAACCCATAAAACAGAAGAGGTTTGCACCATGGATTAGAGATCAGAATCCAACGGTATACTCTTAGCAAGAAGCACACTTAAAACAGAGTCACACAGAGTTCAAATAAGGGGTTGGAGCAAAATCTCTTATATTTCAGCTCATATAAAAAAGACAGGGTTAGTAATCACAATTTCAGAGAAAGCAAAAGCAAAATCAGACAAGTAAAAGAGATCAGAGAAACTATATTTTGCTAAAAGGTATCATAGATAGTGAAGTAATTTAAATACTAAATATTTGAACCAAATGTCAGAGTATACAAATTCTTAGAGGAAAAATTAAATGAGTTGTTGGCTAAAATGACAGTAAAACTATATTAGTAGAGGGGCTCAACTTCTCTCTTTGAGGACTAGATAAATCTAAACACAAAATAAGAAAGAAGTTAAGATGAATAGCATTTTAGAAAAGTTAGATATGACAGAGAAAGTTGAGAATAAATATGAACATACCTTTTTTCTCAGCTACACATGACACCTTCACAAAAATTGTCCATGCCTTAGGGCATAAAAACCTCACAGCCAAATGCAGAAAAGCAGAAATTCAATGAATCCTTTCTACATCAAAATGCAATAAAAATTGCATTCAATAAAGGACCTTAGAAGCATAAACAGAAAATTAATTTGAAACTAAATAATTTAATCCCAAAGAATGAGTTACTCAAAAAACAAATCATGGAAGCAATAAATAGTAATATTAAAGAGAATGCCAACAATGAGATAACACACTCGAATATGTAGAATTCAGCAAAAGCAAGATGTGTAGGAAATTTGTATCTGTAAATCTGTTTATTTTGTTGAGTAATTTTTCAGTCATGTCTGAAGCTTCATGACCTCATTTGATATTTCTTTTTGGCAATGATATTGGCATTGTTTGTCATTTCCTTCTCCAACTCATTTTACAGATCAGGAAACTAATGCAGATAGAGTTGCTACTTTCCCAGAGTCAAACAGCTAGTTAGTGTCTGAAGCCAAATTTGAACTCAGGAAGAAGAGTCTCCTGCTTTAGGAACAGCACTTTATCCACTATTCCAACTAGCTGCTGATGAGCCCTCTCAATATGAATCTCAATAAGATGTAGAAAGAGCATACAAATGAATTGGAACTAAAAAAAAGAAAAAAATATTAAAATATTCAATTAAAAATCAAAATAGAAATCCTGAAAATTAAAGGAAAAATGAACAAAACTAACAAAACTAGGTTGACAAAAAAGTCAACCTAATAAAAACCTAACAAAAGCTGGTTTTGTGAGGAAATTAATCAATAGATAAACTATTGATTAATTTGATATAAAACAATCAAATTGCCACTATCAAAAAACAAAAAAAGAATACCAGCAATGATGATGAAATTTAAACAATTATTAGGAGCTATTTGCCCAGTTGTATGCCAATGAAACTGTCAAAGGCAGCTGGTGGTGCAGTGAATAGAGTGTTAGACCTGTAATCAGAAAAATATCATCTTCCTGAGTTCAAATCTATCCTCAGTACCTATTAGCTGTGTGACTCTGAAAAAGTTACTTAACCCTGTTTGCTTCAGTTCCTCATCAGTTACATGAGCTGGAGAAATAGGAAACAATTCCGTCGTCTTTACTAAGAAAACAAAAAATGATGTTATAAAAAGTCAGATATGACTGAAATTACTCAACAACCAAACTGACAATCTAAGTGATTATCAAATGATTGAATATTTACAAAAATTAAATTCCCCAAATTAAGAGAAGAGGAAATAGATTATTCACTTCCTATTTTAGAAAAAAGAATTGAATAAACCATAAATGACCTTGCTAAGAAAAGAAAAAAATACTTCAATTCTATTTATTCTGATTACCTAGTGACCTCTGTATATGAAAAAAAAAAAAAAAAGGTTGACCCCTACACATAGGCGATTTTTTTGTTTTGGTCGATTGGTCATTAGATTCATTTTAATGACACTTTTTCTACACAATCAGATCTGTCCTCTTCTTCTTTTACTTGCTGGGAAGGGATGGTATATGAGGGTTTCATGTTTATTTTCACGTAATATTTTTCCCTCACTGGGGAGTGCACAAACTGTGTTGTTGTTATTTATTTGTTTTTGTTTCTGTTTTGTTTATTTTGTTTTTGCAACAATAACTAAAATGTGAAATTTAACTGACCTTTATTCTTTCTTTCTTTCATTCCTTTTTTGCTGACATTGGATATAATATAATACTCAGACCCTTGGCTGAGTCTAAGCATAATATTTACAAGATCATTTTCTACTCAGTATGGGAAGAACAGTGCTAATTGGGTCTTTCTTTGTAAAAAGATGTAATAAGGAGATGGGGCAGCATACATCCTTTTTCTTTTTCTTCTCCTGTGTAGCTACTTCTGGTTCTCTCTTTCTCTGTTTCTATATCTATCTGTGTCACTCTAATCTTGGCTCTCTCTCTCCTTTCTTGCTTATAATAGAAAGACTATCCTATAGTTCATTTAGGGTATCTCCAAAGACAAATAGAAGAGGTTCCTGAAGGTGAGGCAGAAATAGTTATTACTCTAGACCTAAGTGAATAAACCCTAGGATACAGCCATATGTTTGAAATAACCGATGACAACTGACAGGAAAGCATTTTTAAATGAAAAAAAAATAACTTGATTTGAGGTATCCTTTAAAGAATTCACACTAGAAGGAAGAAATATGGTAGCAGAAATCTCTGAAACAAAAAAGACATAAAGTATTAATTTCTTGATAGAAAATAGATCTCCAAGGTGATGAAATGTGATAAAGATTCCAGTAGAATGCATGATCTTTAATAATCAAGGATACCAAGAAGTAATTTAAGTTCCCCTACTATTCGTAGGGTTCCTTAAGATTTGCCATAATTCGCCACAAAACAGATTCTATTTTTTTTTAAATAATCATCCCATAGCAGCACTGGAGATATCCTGGAACATTGAGGGTTCTGGGTCCTACATATGTTTTCTTGATGTTACCAACAATTCTGTCATCCCACAAAGGAGTGTAGAGAATTTTGAACCCCAGTAAGTCTGGAATCCATTTACTGTTTTAATACCAAATAAAAGACTCATTGATATGACTCCACTAGCAAAAATGTTACAGTAAGAATGCAGAATCCATCCCTCAAGTGGATTTTGTAGCTTGAAGTATGAAACAGGAATAGAATTTGTGGCCTCAAACAAGTTACTTAAATTTTCTAGAATTCAGCCTCTTCATCCTTAAAATGAGTGCATTGAACTTGATAGTGTTTGAAATCCCTTCATGCCCTATTTTTAGAATCCAGTGAACTTCCTGGTGAGCTGACTGCTTATTGAGGTTCCATACTTTAATCTTGGTAAAATCCAGTCATGCTCAACACTGTCTTGATACTTCTGCGGCCGGCTTTCTGTCCACTTCTGAATCCTTTGCTATTTGCTTTAGTGCTTTTTTTTCAAAACTCCTAGGGGCATAATATCATTTTATATCTAAAGATCTGTGGTGGTTCTTTCTAGACAATGAACTACATTTCCCAGGGTGTTTCATTAATCTTCCAGCTATTTCCCTTGTGAGAGCTTAACATTTGGAGAGTGGGGACAGAGAAAGGGTTGGGAGGGGGAGCCAACACACATAAGTCAAATATTCCTTTACCCAAGTGTGAATTGCTATAATTATGGCGCTCTCCAAAGTACCACACTTCCTACCAGATTCAGGGCCCAAGAAAGGGAAATCACAGAGAGAGTTAAATGGTATTTTTCCATCCCTTAAGTGTTAATTAGCTGAGTATTAATAGGCTATATGACACTGTTCAAAAATTTTCCTCAATATAATAATAACAGATTATCCCAAGAAAAGAAAAACTGATAGTTTTTTAAATGCCTCCACCTGTCTGAGGAAAGATAGATCCCTAGATTCTACAAAAATTACTTATTGCATGTGCATGAAAGAGTTTAGCATTTTAAGAGGAGGATGAAGAACTTATACAAGTGAGTTGACATGAACTCAGGTTGTGATAATACAATGGTTAATATACAGCTTTGGTGATAATGGGTTAATACAATGATGCTTTCAAAATCAGAGTAAGAGCTTGAGGATCAGTGGATAAAGCACTAGACCTGGAGTTAGGAAAACCTGAACAAATCCAACCTCAGACACTTCCTAGCTATGTGACCCTGGGTAAGACACTTCCCCTCTTATTTTCTAACCGAAAAAAATAAAAAAAAGAAAATGAGTCCACTGAAGAAGGAAATTGCATACTACTCCAGTATCTTTGCAAAAAAACCCAATTGGATTTATGAAGGATCGGATATCATATGCACATACACACACCCACACACCCACACACACACACAACTCTATGTTTGAATGTAGAAAAGTACACTAGGATCTAGGACCAAGTCTCCCATCTTTTATTTAGTACTTCTTCAATGTTACACAATCCCTCTAACCTTCCAGAACCTCAGTTTCTTCAGTGGTAAAGTGAGGGTGTTGAACTAGATAACTTCCTACATATATTCAAACACTAATCATACAACATAATTTAAATGTATTCCTATAAACATATAAGTAATGCATTCTAAATTGCCTTGCTCTCTGAATACTTGATTCATGTTAGTCTTATCTCCAAGACCATCAGTTCCTGAAGGTTAAGGACTGTATCTCATACGTTTTTGATATTCTGAACACAATCAAGCATATTCCTAGGTATATACCAAATATTTAGTCAATAATGATTAAATGATTGGGCCTGCCTTGTAGGAAAATCCTCAGAAATAAGAAGCAAACATTGAGTCTTTGAATCAAAAAAAAAAATCAAAGAGGGAGTTCAGGTAGAAAGACTGAGCTATTTAAGGAGAATATCAGTGATGTTCTTTGGAGTGGAAAGGGTGGAAATCCAATGTATCTGAAGCAGGAGAAAGATGGTCAAAAGTCAGATGACAGTCATTCTTTAGTACATACAGAATAAAGTTAGAGAGGAAGGAAAAGGTGAAAATGAGGTAGTCGGTGATAGGCACAGATAGGACTGGTACTAACTTATTGAGAACTGAAGTGATGCTGAAAATAAGGATGCAGTGAAGATACAGTTGGGGGTAAGAGCAAAAGGGACTTTTAATCAGGTCTTTGTTTTCAAGTGAGTAGGAAGTGAATTCTTGTATCAGGTGGTGTGCCCAGCACAATTTATATAAGATTGCCCTCTGTTTGAAAGAAATAGGCCACATCTACCAAGTTAGTGCCTGAAGAGAAATTGTTTATATCTTCTTGAGATAAAAGTTTGATTTTTCAGTTACACCCTTCCTTCAGATAAGCCCTAAGCTGGAAAACAACAAAATCAAAAGAGATTAGGGTAATATATTTGCTCTACTTTGGTTGTCTACTCATTTTATCTCCAAGAAGAAACAGCATGCACTTTTATTTAGGGAATTCTAACTTCTCAACAATTTAAAAAACAGATGCTCTGATGATAAATCTTTATATTTTAAATATTATATACAATATTGAATTAAATTAAGGTTTAGAACCTACCCTTAGTATATACGTCAAGGCACAACATTTGCATGGGAGTTTAAAACTAAAGAATTTCTTATGGGATCAATCAAAGACAAAGTATTTGCACACTTCTCCCTTCTTTCTCCCTTCTATATCCTTTAAAGCTTCAGGATTGAGCCAGATGACAGGGGACTGAACAGGGCCCCTGACCAAGTGATCATATATTAAGATTGAACATGATAAGTGTGAGAGTGCCTTCTCAACCCACCCCACTTCCTCTGATCATTTTAGTCACGTATAGCAAACATATATGTGCCCTAGAAGTAGAGTCAAGATAGCAATCCAGCTGAGCTCTCCCAAAATTCCCCTCCAAACAACTTTATAAGAAGTTAAATTGAATTCTGTAGTGGACAGCCAACAAAAAGTCTGGGTCACATTTTTTCAAGCCAAGACAACTTAAGAGGTTGGAAGGAGAGGTCTGTGACACTGTTGGGGTTTTGTTCTACAGCACATCAGAGCTGAATAGAAAACTTGATATTCAAACAAAAGACACAAAAGGAGAATAACAAGGTAAACATGAAAGAGAAGCCATAAGGAATTAATGAAGTCAAACTGTTTACATACTTGTATGAGAAGATAATACTTATAACTCTGAACATCATGCTTATTAGATCAGTTAGAAGACATCTACACAGACAGAAGGCATAGGTGTCAGTGGAATATGTTGGAGTAGTCTCAAAAAATGGAGGACTGAGGAAGAGAGATGCAAGGGTGGAAGGAGAAAGGAAGAGGAAGAATAGGGAACATTATCTCATATAAAAGAGGCATATAAAGATGAGCTATCACAATGGAGGAGAAAATTGTGGGGTGGTGGGAAATGCTTAAACCTCACTTTCCTTAGAACTGGTTAAAAGAGGAAAGACTATACATATACATTCAGGTGGTTAGATAAACCAATTACTCAAAAGGAAATAGGAAGAGAAGGCGATGAGAGAACGAGGGAGCAATAAGAGGAAGGCAGATTAAGGGAGGCAGTGGTCAGAAGAAACTGGCAGCTAGAAATAGTATAAAGCAAAATTTCTTAACTTCTTGTTTACTGTGGACACTTTGAAAGCCTAGGGATGCTCTCTGAAAATAATGTTTGTAAAAGGACAAAATGAAATACATAGGACGGCAAAGGGAAGTAAATATATTGAAACATTTCAAAATTAAAAAAATATACATATAGACACTCAAAAATATGTTCATGCAGTCACAGATCCAAGCTTAACAATTTTCAGTATAACCATGTTCTTTTCTGATCACGAACTAGTCTTCTGTCAATGAAGGTGCCTCTAACACACTTGATTTCAAAGTGATGATCATATGCGAAAAGTTCAGAAAGCACATTCAATTTTTCACAGATGGTGTTTGGATATAAAACAGATGAATGTTATCCTTCAAAGGTATGTGTGAGAGCAGGATTATATAGTGGATCATGTTGGTCTATTTTTCAAGAGGACCTGAGTTCAAATCCTGTCTTCAACAAGTTGTGACCATACACAAGCCACTTAAAATTCCCAGGCTTCAGCTGTCTCATCTGTAAAAACATTAAATTAAATTTTAAAAAGTAAAAATAATAATTTTTAAGACCTACTATGTATTTTGAGACTTCAGGGAGATAAGGCATGCAAAAAGGTTTAAGAATTTTAAAGAACTGTATAAGTAGAAAAAATATATGAAAATCCAAATTTGTGCTAATTTTAATGACTTTTTTTCAGGTTCAAAACTAAAAAGAATATGAGCAATGATATTCAGAAACCAAAGCAGGAACTGAAGAGAGTGGCTACTTCAATAATATTTATGCATTCCCTCTTTTGCACCTCCCCTTGGACAAAAAAGCATATCATAACGTCTCCTACTAGTTCTAAACCCACGACCCCCAAATCTCATTCCTCCTTCTCCAACTGTCCTGGCAACACTTGGATCCAAGGTCTCATTGTTTTAGTCTTGACATAAAACTTAAAGGCTTGTGTTTTATCTCATGCTTATTTTTTTCTAATTAAATGCTTTTTTCCAATTTCTTATTTGGAATGCATTGTGGCCAGTGTATGCTCAACATAATAGTTAAAGTTTAGAGATTTTGTGAAATGATTTACATATTTTATCTCATTTGAGCTTCATAATAACCTTATGAAGTAGGTGCTATTATTTTCCCCCAATTTACACATGAGGAGCCTGAGGTTAATAGTGCATAAGTGACTTGCCTGGAGTCATCGAGTTTGTGAAGCATGATTTGCATCTAATGTTCTGTTGACTGGGCCAAGGTGTCTCACATATGCATTTCCACACTTCCCTTTGGATTATCTTCAAATTTAATTATTCAGAAACACTTTTGTTCCATGACTCATAGCCATGAAATATCACAAGAAAAATAATGGTATGAAGAAAATTATGAGAAGGGTGCTATTAAAAAATGTACACTTCAAAAGAAAAGGAGTCAGTCATATATGCAACAAGAATTATGGGTAATTAGTGGAGAACTCAAGGGCTCTATTGGTATATGACAATGACAAAAGTCTCCTAGAACTATGTATGGCTTTACACTTTTGGGTAGATTTACTGGAGTACACAGGCAGGAGTCATGAAGTATTGGCACGCACCAACGTGTTATCATTGGTGGGATTTTCTACTTTAAGGAATTTTTCATATCCATTTTCACAAACTTCTCTGTTTATTGGAGCTTGATCCTTTCTATGATATAAAGGGCATAAAATATCTGTTTTTCATCTGTCTTCAAATGCAGCAAACCATTTTCTAAAATAAATGACAATGAAAGTATCCCACAGAAAAGAAAACCATGGCATTCATTATCGGTGAAAAATTCTTGACATACTCAACAAAAACAGTAAATGTATCAAAGAAGAAACCTTTATTGTTAGAGTGTTTCCATGTGATATACACTTAACTCTACAGTGTATTGCATACTGCCTTTCCTCTATGGGAGAAATATTGTACAGATAGAATCAACAAGTTTTGATAACTGTGTGGTGCAGTTGGTAAATGCTGGACTTGGAATCAGGAAGACTTGACTATAAACCTTGCCTCATTCTTTTATTAGTTTATTACCTGTGTAACTCTGGACAAGTCACTTCAACTCAGTTTCCATATCCACAAAATGAGGATAATCATACGATCTACTTCACAGAATTCTGTGAGGGTCAAAGAAGGTAATGTCTACAATGTGGCATTTATGTTAATCATTTACATCAGAATTTACATGTTCTGCTGTCATTGAAGATTTGGGACCAGTATTCCTCTCCCTAGACTTATCTTCTCCCAACTTTGCCTGAAGGAAAACAAGTCAGAAATGTGTAACCTTTTTAGGCATGTCACACGAGGCATTCAACTGATCATAAATGTTCCAATATAATTACAATGTTGTCAAGTTCAACAATATGGGAAGACATTTTTTTTCACTTGCAAATAGACTTTCTCCCCTTAAAATTTGACTACTAAGGAAGATTACTCAGAGTTGTTCAAACTTTGATATATAAATGTGCTGAATTCCTTTCTACTCTGGGACAAAGGTAACTTTGTCAGTGCAGGTCAAGTAAGGTTTTCTTTTGTTCAGACTCAGAAGGTTAGTAAAACCAGTATAGACCTTATTAAGCTGAGAGTAACTCAGTTTGATAAGGAATCTTGGAGGTCTGTTAGTCCAATCTACTTATGTTTAAAATGAAGAGACTGAGCCTCGGAGAGGATAAGCAACCTACCCAGGGTGGCACGTCTATCTGTCTGTGTCAGAGGCATGGTTGGAACATAGGCTTATAAGCCTCAATCTAGCACTCTTTCCATTATACCAGATGTATAAAACATATGCTATGGCCCACAACATTCCTAAGAGCAGCCAAACCAGATTAAAATGAAATTGGGAAATACTTAATCAAATGAAGAAAAATACATCAAAACATACTTAACAATACATTTTAAAACTAATTTAATGTGAGTCCCGCAGGGATCTTGTATATAGATTAATGGCCTCCAATTCTTTTTAACACCACTGTTCTTTATTACATTGCAGCCTTAATAAATTTCTAAACAAATTCAATTTCTAAGCATTATTTCTAAGCATTCAATTTCAATTATTGCAAGGCAAAATATACATAATGATTAAAAAATTCACTACATATTGGATTTCATTTTGAAAGATATATATATATGTATATACATAGAGAGAGAGATATAATGTAAGTGTATATATGTGTATACGTATACACACACACATATATACATATATATGTATATATATAAAACCACACTAAAGAATTCAAATCAGTTTTGTGTGAAAATGGGAACATGACAAAACTAAATATATTCTAAAAAGTAAAAGCATATATGTATATATATATATATATATATATATATACATATATATATGTATGATCCTGTCCCTAATAATTCTGTGTTTCAAGAAGTCAAGCCAACACATAATAGAAAAATAATCAACATAAAATGTCTTGAACTGACAAATTTAATTAAAGATTTGATTAATATCATATACAGGATATATTGAATAATATGTGGAGTATTATAATTTAATAAATAAATATAATTCAATAAATTATAAGATCCCAAATTCAAAGTTTAGAAAATAGTAACCTATTGACTCACTTAATATTTTTTTTTCAGGTTTTAAAACTTTTTATTTGCATATTAAAAAAATTGTGCATTCCAATAATTAAAATCATTTGAACAAAAAAAAAATGGCACTCTGATTAACTGCATTTTACAGCTTGCCAGGACCTTGGTACAGCTTTGCATTTTACTGTTAACTAGATTTACTGTAGTCCCACCCGGGCTCTTCTTTTCACCAACATGCAAGCTCTTTTTTTAAATTTTTTTTTTTTAATGCCACCAGGACCCAAACTAGCCAGGACAGGCAGATGGAAAGAGGCAGCCAGCTCGGCCTTCATTCAATTCAATGTCAGTAGTTCTTTATTCTTTTGATGTTGAAAGGGGCAGCACAGTCATTTAAACTTTATCCAACCTCTTTGCATCTTACAAAGTTAAATAGCTAAAAGAAGTAAAATTTAGAAGGCAATGCTTGTGGAATGTACAGTGCATATTGGCAGGGCAGATTTCATTATGATTCACCTGCTTGCTTCTCCTGTTCAATCGTTTCTTTTGAAGGCAGTGGGTTTTTCTCTTGTGTTTCTGTCTTCTTCAATTTAGACTTATCGAATTTCTGAATCTCAGCCATATCTGGTTTGTCAGACATTTTTGCAGATTGAGCAGTGCCGGGCGGGGTGCACGACCAAGTTAGCTCTCCGTGGTGGCAGCTCCCCAAGGTGGCGGCTCTGAACTGTCTCACCTAATATTTATAGTATACCTTCTGTGTGTAAGATAATAATGATGAAGATAACCATTAATAAGAATCATACCAACAATAATAAAGATAGCATAGTGCTTTTATCCCATTGGATCCTCCCAACAACCTCTTCGGAAGGTGCTAGTCTTATACCCATTTAATAGATGAATAAACTGAAGCTAAGAGAAATTTAATGACTTTCTCAGGGTCACACAACTAAACAGTTGGCTCCTAGATTTCCCTAATCCTAAACCCAGTGTTTCTTTTTCCCCATTGACCCACCTCACTCCCTCACAATACTGTGCCTGACATGAGTGTCCCAGCTGGAAGATAACCAACATAAAGTTTCAGCACACTTACTACCCAAGAATGTCAACTTAACAGCCTCTACATAAATTCTGGTGAATTGCTTGGTGAAGCCAAAATGTCACTCAACGCAACCATTCTCCTCCATGTCCCTGACCCTTTCTCTCCTCCTGAAGTCTTAGCTGATTTTTTTCATCCAACCTGACATACAGGTGGCTCCGCATTCACTCCCCTTTCTTGTCTCCTATAATGTTACTGTATTTTCTACATTTTCTACCATTTCACTATATTTTGCCCTATTGTCTTCAAATCAATTCATAAGTACATTTTACCTCTCCTTTCTCTACCTTCCCCCACAAAAAAAAAAAAAAAGACCTGAATCTTCTTGCAAGTAGAAGTGATGATTTTTTTTTTATTCCTGTCTTTTCCCATTCCACAGTTGTCACTGGAAATTCTTAACCATTTCAGAACTTGCATTTTTCCCTCTCCCCCACACTATAGCTCTCTGGCAATCCCTTGGTGTCTCTTAGATTCTCTCTGTCACTGTCTCTCTGTCTCTGTGTCTCCATCTCTGCCTGCCTTTGCCTGTCTCTGTCTCTCTATTTCTATCTCTGTATCTCTGCCTCTATCACTGACTCTTTCTGTGTCTCTCTGTTTCTCTGTCTCTAACTCTGTGTTTGTCCATCTGTTTCTCTTTCTATCTTTCTCTCCTGATCTACTTCATGAAGAAAGAGCAAAATAATTCTGCTCTCATAATTCCCATTTTTTTTATCTCTGAACTCATGTACTAGATATGGAGGCCATATTTCCTTCTGCTGTTACCATTTTATTTGTTTTTCTATTGCTATATCTGTTTATGTCCAAGTTCTTTGAGAATTCCTTTTCCTGGTAGCTTTGGTACTTTCAGTTCCTCCCCTGCCTCTGCCTCTGCCACACACACACACACACACACTCAGATACACACACACACACACACACACACACACACACACCTCATTTTTCTTTTTGCTCACTTCTGACTCCCACCCCTCTGATTGTGGGCCTAGATCTCAAAGTGTTTCAGTATCCCCTCACATCAAGCAATTCATGGATCACTAACCTAGTTCTCTGCCCAGCTGACTTTTAGCTCATCCCATTTGGATGTTCTGTCTTCTCCAAAGTTTAGTAGAGTACTTCCCATCTCCCTACACCTACAGTATCCTGTCCTGATGGTCTATCCCACTCCCTTTGTTCCTTAGATCATTGGCCCAGAACTAGCAGTTCAGAGACTGTTGGCTTTTACAGTTCAGAGCTTGCTGGCATCAACAATTCAGAATCTGCTTTCCCAGAACTGACAGTTCAAATCTACCGGTAGTGTAGAGCTTTGCACTGCTGGCACTTCCAGGATACAGCCTCTGGCAGGGGGCTACTGAAGGGCTTTTTCCATACTGACTGTCCAGAAACAAAAAAAAAATTCTGTAGTCTAAAATCAGCATCTCTACGGCATAAGGAGGGAGAGGTGTCTGTGATAAAGATCTCATTTCTAAAATATATAGAGAACTGAATCAATTGTACAAGAATACAAGTCATTCCTCAATTGATAAATGGTCAAAGGATATGAACAGGCAGTTTTTCAAGGAAGAAATTTAAGCTATCTATAGTCATATGAAAAAATGTTCTAAATCACTATTGACTAGAGAGATGGAAATGAAAACAACTCTGAGATACCACATCACACCTATCAGATTGGCTAACATGACAAAACAGGTAGATGATAAATATTGCTGAAGATGTGGGAGAGTTGGAATTCATTGTTGGTGGAGTTGATCCAACCATTCTGGAGAGCAATTTGGAACTATGCCCAAAGGATTACAAAAATGTGCATACCCTTTGACCCAGCAATACTACTTCTAGGACTATATACCCAAGAGATCATAAAAATGGGAAAGGTTCCCACGTGTAGAAAAATATTTATAGCAGCACTCTTTGTGGTGACCAAGAACTGGAAATCAAGGGCATGCCCATCAATCGGGGAACGGCTGAATAAATTATTGTATATGAATATAATGGAATACTATTATGCTATAAGAAATAATGAACAGGAAGACTTCAGAGAGGCCTGAAAAGACTTCTATGAACAGATGTTGAGTGAAAGGAGCAGAACCAGGAGAACTTGGTACACAGCAACAACCACAGTGTGAGAGGAATTTTTCTGGTAGACTTAGTACTTCAATGCAATGCAAGGACTTAAAAAATTCCCTATGGTCTCTTGAACCAAAATGCCTTCCACATCCAGAGAAAGAACTATGGAATTTGATTGCAGAATGAAACAGATCACTTTCTTTTATATTATGTTTTGGTTTGTTTTATGATTTCTCTCATTCATTTTAATTCTTCTATGCAACATGACTAAGGTGAAAATATATTTAATAGAAATGTTTGTGTAGAAACTGTATAAAACTTTATACCATCTTAGGGAGAGAGTGGGGGGGTAGGGAGGAAGGGGGAAGGTAGGGGAAAAAATCTAAGACATATGGAAGTGATTGTAGAACACTGAAAACAAAATAATAAAAAAAAATGAGGAGGGAGAGGGGAGCAGAGTACAGGAATATGTTTTGATGTAGGCCTATGTCATGTGTTGTCTGATAATGTAGCCGTAATATAGGGTGCTGAGTGAGCTCAGGGTCAGTGAGAATCAGTTCCTAGTTTTGTTTTGTTTTAATTTTAACTGTCTTATGGATTGTTGGTGTCCTAGACCATGGACACACTAGAAGCTTCCTTGTTTTTGGTACATAATTTCTCTTTGGGGAAGGTTTGATAGATCGTGGAAATCAGAGAAAATATCTAGTCTGCCATCTTGTTATCATGTATCCTGGAAGTGCCTATTTTGTTTATCATTTAAACTTAAGAAAGAAATAAGGAAATTATTAATAATGCAGATTATATGTAAAAGTATGACATACATATATTTCCCCCCTGGAGATTCTGTTGTTAAACATTCTCCAGCACACCACTCTATATGAATTCTAGGAAAATTAATTATAAATAAATCTAATTGACATAAACTTTGTTAATAATAAGGGGAAAACAGGACATCTCTTTTGTCTTGAGGGCTATAAAATATCATTATTAAACATTTGAATTATATTTCAGATTTGCTTAATGTGCTTTAATTTCTTTGTGTAAAATATTCAGAATACCTCTAACATAAGTTGACTTTGTGACTGTCAAGTTAACTTTTACCTTGTTTTCAGCAAATTATCTTCATTCTGTTTTGGAAGATCTAGGCCATCTGAAATGAGTTAGAATCTGATTTCATTTTCTCATGTTACATAGCTTCATATTATTCAATGTCCATGTGAGTCCTTACTGTCATTGGTCTTATTGTTCTTGACTCAACGAAGGAGACCTAAGATCACTGTATAAAGACTTCAGGGAAGGAGTTTTTGGTTTGATAGGTAGTATAATTGCCTAGAAGTTATGCTTGTGAAAAAGTGGAATGGTTTATGTCAGACAGTAATATCTTTACTCGCTAGAGACCTCCAGTAAGAGGCTGAATGATCAATTTCATGGAGCAATTTCCCATTCAGGAATAGGTGGTGGCACCAACTGGCCTCCAAAGACTCTGGAAAATGGATCCCTAGACTTTGTATGGTCTACATCTTCTGTTTCCCACATTATCATTTTTCTACTTGATGAGGAAAAGTAGTTAATGAGATCAGAGAATATTAGGATAGGAATGGATATTAGAGAGCACCTAGCCAAATATAATCATTTCACAAGTGAAAACAGTAGGTTTCAGAGAAGTGAGGTAACTTCCCAAAGCTAACACAATGATGACAGTCGAACTGGAACCCAGATCTCATGAGTCCTAGACTACTGACTTTCCCATGTCACTGGCAAAGAATACAGTACTGACGACAAAAATGCACACTTTCTAGAAAGGAGAAATCTTAACATAAAGAAAAATACATGTAGTAACCAGACTCATTATTTTGGGAAAAATATTTTCAGTGGGAAGAAAAACAAAGAGGAAGAAACCAAACTTTTCTAGGAGAAAGAAATGTTTTTTACAGTGGAGCAGCCTGTTTTAAATGTTAGTGAAAAATCATCTTCTTGGGAGCAGAGATGCCAACATATTCATCCATTTTCATGGCAAGATGAGAAAATGGCACATCAATTATTTGTCCTGACAAACTAATGAGAATAGGGAAAGGTACAATCTCATTACCAACTTAATCTTCTGGCTTTTCTTGGATGCAGTACAAGAGATTCTATCAATACAAGAACAAAAAGATTATTTGGGGGCCAATTATCCTCACCCATGTGCTCATGACATATAAAGTGGGTCAATCACAAAGCCTGCACTTGTCCCAGAGCTCTGTGCATCCAGTCATCAAGCAGCAGTGGGTAATTTGCTTCCTTAATGAGATTATTTGTCATGTTAGTATAGGTAGTTTCATTTGTTTCAAGCCAATTATTTCATTTTGCCTATAGGACTACTAACTATCTTACTGAAACTGGCTGAACTCTAGCTGGCACTGTTATGAGTTGCTTCATTTGAATTATGATTTGCTTCTAGAATTCTAATCATACAATTTATATTCCCCCTTTTGAGAGGATCTCATGATTTACATGTATATTCTAATCCTGTCAACCTACCCAAGTACAAATTCAAGTCTGTATCTAGAAGTCCAGCAGTCTTCACTTTAGCAGATAAAAACACCTGTGGATAATAGAATGAGTTTCCCTTGTCTAACTGGTTTACACCTTTTCTGTGACATTTAAAGAAGAGGATATAATTGTAACCCTCTCCAAGCGACTTTCTGCTTCAACTATGCCTTTAGTTAGGTAATAGATTTTCTTCTAAAACTTGCCACCCAATCAGCATGTTGGCAAATTGGTTGGAGGAGACATGGAGTACCACTGGTGAGATCTGTTACATGAAATAAAATTCCACCCATCATAAGGAGAACTGATTATAACTAATGGTGAAGTATGGTTTATGATCTCCTTTATGAGGTAACAAGAAAAAAATTGCTGTAATTTAAAAATAAATCAGACCCTCATTCTTGAACAACTGAGAATTATTCATTCTTTTGAACCAGGTGCTTTTGTAAGTCTTTAGGAGTTGTTCATTTTTTTCTTGCTGCCACAGTAAAGAACTTTAAGGGAAGGATGCATGACAACTTGTTGGAGATGACATCAGCAGACTGTTGTTCAGTTAAACGTTATATTCCATGTCCTTGGAGGTTCCATTACACTCTAAGATGCTGTGGTTTCATACCATGCCTTTCTCAGCAAAGACTAGGTAGTGCCATTGCAAGATATCAAGTGGAGACAACTCAAGAAGCATTTAGTTTCTCAAGAATATACTATGTGCCAGAAGCCATGCTAAGGCCACATTTGAACTTTCTGGATATTTGACTTGAGAAAACAAATGACTCTATTTTTTTCACAGTTCATTCCAACACGGAATTATCCCTTGATAGAATTTATATCGGTTGTATTGACTTTTTTCCCCTCACTAATGTTCTTTTACTAAATTCTTAATGCCCAAAGTACAGATCTTTGATGAAAAGAAAAGAAAAAAAATATTTTATAAGGTCAAATATCATGAGCTTTCTTTGATTCATCTTATTAGTAATCTAAAAGAAATTAAGATTTTCAATTAAAAATAGAAAAATGAGAAATATATGCATATTTATATCACCAACTCTTGAAAACCAGAAGCTACAGTCTCAGAGAGCTGCAAAGGGACAGATATCCAAAGGGATTTTAGAGGCTATCCAGGTGCATACACTCATTTTATGTTTAAGGAAATTAAGGCAGAGAAAAATGAAATGACCAGCCCAAGGCCATACAGGTATGATAAGGTGATTGATGTGTGATTTGAATTTGGGCCCAGTGGCTCAAAGTTCAGCCCTCTTTTGACTTGCACTGAATTTGTCAAAATTACTTTGATTTGGAAAAAATCATCAGGAAAATCTTCAGGGAGGAAGTAGAAGTTCATGTCACCTTAAAAAGATAGGCAGAATTTTGACTGTTTAAAATTTTAGGACTATCCAGATCCTTTGCAATGCTGAGTTCATTTTTTTTGCGGGGGGGGGGGGGGAGGAGCGGGGCAAGGCAAGTAGGGTTAAGAGACTTGCCCAGGGTCACAGAGTTAATGTCAATTGTCTGAGGCCGTATTTGAACTCAGGTCCTCTTGACTCCAGGACTCGTACTCTATTCATTATACTACCTAGCTTCTGTTGAGTTTAGTCTTACAAGATAATATAATACAGAAGAATAATGAGAGAGAAAGCTATCTGAAAAAGCATCACAGTCATAAACTCTTCATTGGAAGAGACCTCAGAGTCCATTTAGTCCAACACTGAATGAAAATATTCTTTTAAGATAAAATATTTAGACCATGGTTAACTAGCCTTTTATTGAAATTTTTTTCCCAAGGAGGGAAAACCCAATGATCATGCTATTGATTAAACACATTGTTTAAAAGAACCTTTTCTTTAAGCCTATAGTTCTATAGAAAGGGTTAAGTAGAATGGGTTGAATCTTGGTTTCATATGTCATCTCTTAAAATACTTGAACATGTTTTCCCAGTATTCCTAAGGTTTCTGTCTCCATACTAACTGCCCCCAATCCATTTACCAATTCTTGTGTGACATAAATGTGAGTCCTTTCACCAAACTATTACAGAAACTATATACATTCTCCAACTTTTGATTATTCTTCCTAGTATGAAACTCCCAGATCTAAACACAATGTTCTAGTTTGTGCCTGTCCAAAGCAGTTCATGT
This sequence comes from Notamacropus eugenii, assembly GCF_028372415.1. Taxonomy (NCBI): domain Eukaryota; kingdom Metazoa; phylum Chordata; class Mammalia; order Diprotodontia; family Macropodidae; genus Notamacropus; species Notamacropus eugenii. The sequence continues at coordinate 362,120,636 of NC_092877.1, read as the reverse complement.
TTATGTAGTCCTGAGCACTACATCTATTTTATTGTCATCTGAGGCAACATTAATTTTCTTGATCACAGTTAAACTTTCAAAATAGAAGATGGATATGAAAAAGTGAGAAATGGTTTGTCTTTCAAATTTTATAGACAAGATTGGATTCTATGGCCTCTGAGGTCTCTTCAAGCTCTAAATCTACCATCCTATAACTAAGTTGGTATGATCTTAGGAATTGTATGCTGGCACCAGGCTCAATGGAGGCATCATGCTCCATCAAGAGCTCAACAGATCCAGAATCTGAAGAGCTGGATTCAAATCCCATCTTTGATGCTTAGGACTTGTTTGAACTTAACCTACTGGGTCTTTAGTTTTCCCACCTATCAAATGAAGAAATTTAACTAGATGATTGATGCTGTGGCTTCCTACTCTTGACCTGGGATCCTAAATGGCAAAGTTGTTGAACAAATGGCTTTGGGAATGTTGCCACAAAAGCAGAGATTAATCTATGAAGATATATTCCATATGTAAGTAATTTCTGCAGTTTACAAAATGGTGTATTTGGGGGGTAATAAAAGATACTGTACAATCCATTAGACAAGATTGAAATTAGGAAGATGCTTATGATTTTCCTGAATGTCTTCAGTAAATCATTTTTCCAAGGTTTGGGGGATTACTATACCTGATTCTTAATCATTTTTCTTTTCTTTCCTTTTTTTCCTTTTTTGCAAGTCTAGCTCATTTTAGGGGTTAGGCTTTATGGTACGTCAAGGCTGGGAGGGAATGAAAAATCAGAGATTAAACATACTCAGAAAAGTGCTTCTGGGCAGAGCCAGACCTCTGCAAAATCATAAAACAGATGAAGTTTATCTTTGGTAATTTCAGCAGAGCTGGACCTAGGAGTAGGCAAGGTAGGCAGTTGTCTAGGGTGCAATGAACAGAGGGCATAATGATGGGCATTTCTTAACATGACTTTTCATAAATGCACATATTTCATTTTTCATGGCCTGTAGGTATTCATTTCGCAATGTCACTATGTATGAATTATTGTAAAAGCTTCCACTGAATAAAAATATAATCATTAAATGTAGGTGTGTGTGTTTTGCATGCACGTGCATGCATGTGTGTGTATGTGTATGTGAAGATACAAATGTGCTCAGTTTTCAAGGTTAAAAAAGTCAAAGTTCCATTAACAAGAATCCTCCTTTCAAAAATTCTATGCACATTTTCTACAACAAAGCTGTTCACATTTTTTCCTGTGTAGACTCCCGTATGAATATATAGAATATATTCCACAAACTCATATCCACCTCCTAGCTATGATATCATGGGATCAGAATGTCAGAGGCAGAAGGAGCCTTGGGCATCATCCAGTCCCAAACTTACTTCAGACTTAGGAAGATTCATTTTCATCTTCCTAAAAAAGCTTACTTCTATTTGGAAAGTTTAAGGATGAATATAACATTATAAACTTGGGTGACTGGGAAGTTTTTGATACTGTCAAGAAAGCTAATTGTGTGATGTTACATGAAGACTAAGGAGATGACAATATTCTAGAGTATAAGTAGAGTATTATTCTCAGATGTCAGGGGCCCCTATGAGAATGTCCTCAGAAGAAGAAACCAAATGTCTACACATGAGCCTCAGATTTCCCTCTACTTCAACTTGGAGATGACCCTCTCCTCCATACCACCTGCTCATAGACCTTGAAGGTCCTTTCTTACCCCAGACCCTTCAAAGCATGTTCTCAAAATGTGACCTAAGAAACTGATTGAAAGTAAAATGTGAATGACTGAGAAGGGGAAAGAAAATGTCACTGCTCTCTGTGTTACCAATGTATTTCATCTCCTGGGGTATAATTTAATCATCATCTAGCCATTGAGGAGTTGGTTTGACTTTTCCATATTTTTTATGTCATATTGCTTTCTTAAAAGCCCTATTTTTGATAAATAAACCTATTCCTCTTTGCCTTCTTTTTACTCCAACCCCAATCACTGCTATCAGTGGTTGGCAGAAGGGCAAAAAAAAAATGGTTTTAGTCTCACTCCTTCAAAAGAAAGCAAATGACTTTCTTCCCTTTTCTATCCAAACCCTCTGTTCTCTCCTTAGTGACCACATAGCTATAGTTCAATCAATTCCATTTACATTAATTCCAAATTTGTTGAGTAGCCACTATATGCTAGGTGCTAAAGAATAATAAGAAAAGCCAAATTAGTTCATTGTTTTGAAGAGTTAAAACTGAGATTTCATTCAAGGTTTCTCCTCCTCTACAGAAAGCTTTATTTTAAACATAGATCCTACAGGTCAAATGTAATATCAAAAATTTCTAAAAATTGTTTATTTTTCCAATTTAACAAAAAGTTAACATCTTTTTAGTTCTAAATTTCATTTTTTTAGTTTTCAGAAGAAAAGATCTTTAAACATTCTATCAGAAATGCAATGCTTATTTTTATTTGTATAAACAATAGATAAAAGATTTACATTCTAGTTCAAGTGGAAATTCTTCTTAATTATACTATAATGAGAAAACGTCATATCCCACCTACTTATGAACCTTCAAGATATGATTAAATTTTAGGTTCACATTTTAGGTTTAGGAAAGATCAGTCTCTTTGGAATTGCAACTTATTCAGAACTAGAGTGAGTTACTATTTTGCTAAGCAGGGGAAAAATTGGAATTTAATTCTTCCACCTAAATTGAGGCTCAGTGTTGCTATGGTCACTCTTAGGAGACATTCCCTACAGTAATTTCACATTAATTTTCAATGGGATATGCATTCATGGATTTGAAAAGAGACTTAAATGTTTCTTTATTAAAATGAATTCTATGATGATTTCCAATGTTAACATTTGAGCAAATGATCCTTGGAGTGAACAATGAAATGCTGAAGTCACTGCCTTTCTCTTTCAGCTGTGTTCATGTATTAAAAGGCCTATGAAGATACATGTGCAATCTGGTTCTAGAACTGAGTACAATCCTATTACAGGCTCTTTAGTACTAACAATGTGGACCTTAGGTGGTATCCTTGTTTTGCATCATGAAAGTCCGCAAACAAGGGAGTAGGTAAACCACACTGATAGAAAATAGTTTTAATTATTTTTGCTGATGACTTTGCTTTGCTGGCAGTACAAAAATATTGTCAAAATGCTAAGATATGGAGTAAAATAGTTAATGGGATAAGACAAAAACCATTAGGATTCATAATCCCAAATATCAGGATCTTTATTTCCTAAGAGGGAGCAGGGCAAAATGACCTTTGCTTGTATTGCTCGATCAAGAATTTAGAGTCTAAATGTGTTCATTTAAAATATGGCCCTGAAAAATTTAGAATTACATAAAATAACCCCCAAAATTTATAGAGAAAGCTTTGAGATTCACGTAGAATATTAAAAGTATCATTTTACATCAATCACAGGAGGCAGGTGTATTTTTTTTTAACAATCACAAGTAATTTGTTTTTGAGAATCATATAACTTGAAATTATACCAATAAAATCTGTATAAGCACAGCTCCACTTTTGTCATAGTATGGATGGCAAAGGACAAAGCAAAAACAAGAAAATTAAATTGGGGGTGTATGTACAATTAGACAAAGTTGTGTCACGTATACTAAAAGTCTTTTACAAAAGTCATCTCCGAACAACAGAAAACCACTCTTATCCTGCAAGATAGGCTGCTGTAGAACCTGTGCCTGTTTTCTCCATGTACTTTTTTATGGCTGGTAATTGTTTTATTGGTCACCACCCCTCGGAATGCTTTTCCATAGATGCTTTGTTGGCCTCTGCCATGACTCTTAGTCCCGTTTCATCTGCCAGTTGCAGCGCCCTTTCCTCTCTTTCCTTGTTGTTGCCTGTATACCTCCTTAGGCTGGGCAACTTTGATTTCACACTTCTCAGAACCAGTCTGATGTTATCTGTTTTCTAATCATTTCTTAACTGGTTTTTCATCTGTATGTGTGATAAAACAAAATCCTCTTCTTCCATTTGTTTTTGTGTACATAGGAATTCTGACATTTTCCATCTCTCCAAATGCTTCCAGTTCTTGGATCTGTTCTTCAGATGTATCTGGGCTCAGTCTGCAACAGATCCTCTTTTTGGGGGAGAGGTGCTCCTTTCTCTTTAAAGCTTTAACGCTTTGGGAATCTACTAATTTGCCATTGTGCTCTTTAGTTTCTAAGACTTTATGAACATCAACAGCATGTTTGAAAAGGAGAAATCTGAATCCCCCAACCATTCCATGACAGGATATGTTCTAACTGTATAGTCTAGAACCTCTCCCAAATGAGACAGGTCTTCAGTGAGATCAATCTTGCTTCTATGCCAGTTTAGCCCCCAGTACATATTTTACCATTGTTCTATTAGTTCTTGATTGATTTGGGGGCCCTTGGTGACCTCCTCCAAGTTGCTATCCTTGTTCATATCTTCCTTCCATGGTGGTGGGGCGGTCTGCCAGAGGCAGGTGCCATGGAGAGAGAGACACAGAGCCAGTGTGTTGTATGGAGACACATCTAAAATGGTGGCAGAAGAGCAGCAGTTGCTATTATTCTCATTTTCTAGATAAGGGAACTAAGATTCAAAGACTATATAAGTGCCAAAGATTAAAGAGTTCCTTAGCATCTGAGGCATACTTCAAGCTCATTCTCACTCAATGCCCAGATTTCTTCCTCCAACACTATTCTGCTTCTCCAATGAAGTTCTGAATCAAGTGATTTTTCCAAAATAAACTTATTTAAGTGGACTTTAGGTAGGGTACTTGAACCAAATATCACAAGGGCAAAGTTAATAAAGATTAGCTCTTCATCTCCCTTTTGGCTTATTACTCTGAATTTATTTTCTTTTCTGTAGTTCTCTTCTTTTTGATCAAATTCCGTATCAATTAAAGAAAATTTTCCTTACTTCAGATGAAGTTCTTTAATAGGAGACTTCTCATGGAGAACTTGGCTAGCCAGATGGACTGCGCTTAGTGTCACAGTAGCTGTTCCAAGTCATCTATAATTTCTTGGATTGTGAGACTTCTAAATTTGTGAACATTTGTGACAAGTGTTCTCTTCTTCTCCTTTTCTGGCCTCTGTTAAACATTACCAGTTCTCCTGTATCTGATACTGATTATGTCAGATACGGTGGATGGGAGAGGATGGGGACCTTTCGGCTTCATCTGCTGCCTCTAATAGAGTGGAACAGGAAACTGATGATGAGGGGGAAATTGATTTCCAGTGTACCTGTCTTTCAAAATTCTATTTTTGTAAAGGAAGAAAATAGGTCATTGTTCCTGAATGATGACTTTTGTCCTCTTTCTTTTGTCTCTAAATGACTAGGAGTTATGCTGGATTTTGTCTTGTGGGTGAGTGAATTGGTGACTAATTTCACTATTTGGTCTAAAATTGCTTTTCACCTCCTCTGTCAGTATCTAGGCATGCTAGTGGGTTGAGAGTAAGGGACAGGTGCTATTCTGTAAGTAAACACTACAGTGCAACAGAGATGCATGTCTGTATTGATATCTTTGCGAAAAAAAGAATCAAAAACTACAAACATGTGATAGTATGTGCAAGAATGTGAAACTGAAAATTCAAACAATAATAACTAATATTTATTTAGTGTTTAAGACTGTGTCTCTATCCTTCTAGTGTCTATAATCCTTTATGTATATCTATCCATATGAGGGCAGCTAGATGGTTCAGTGGATAGGGTGATGGGCCTGGAGTCAAGAGGACTCATCTTTGTGATTTGACATCTACAAGCTCAGACATTTACTAGCTATAAGACTCTGGGAAAGTCCCTTGACCATGCTTGCCTCAGTTTTCTCATCTATCAAATGAGTTGGAGAAGGAAATTACAAGCAAGTTCAGTATTTTTGCAAAGAAAATTCTAAATGAAGTCATGAAGAGTTGGATAGGACTCAACAACATTTATCCATTTATTAGCTTTTAAACTATCTATCTAGCTGTCTCATTTGATCCTTACAACAACTCTGTGAAGCATATTCTGTTATTATTCTCCTTTTGATAGATAAGAAAATTGAAGCTCAAGGAGATTAATCTGTGACCAGAGGCAAAGAGCTAGCAAGAGTCTGAAACATCATTTGAACTCAGATTTTCTTTACTACAATGCTCTGTTTTTCATTCTATCCTTTAAAAAAGGACAATGGAAATGTTATATCCATTTTAAATTTAGGAAGATAATACTTTCCCCCTTTACTAAGTGCTTTTGGAAGGAAATCCTATTAGGCATCTCTTCCAGGCATACATCTATGACCCAATATCCAAAACATGCCTCCACTAATGAGCTCCTCTGGTACTTCATGGTGGCCTGGAATTTATTCTTTGAAACTATGGGGAAATCATTTGATCTATAATCAGAAGAACTGAATTTGAACATAGAATCTGCAGTTTTCTCCTTTGTGATCTACTGCACTCCATTTCTCAGAGCATAAAAGTTTTTTTCCTCTGTAAGTTAAGGGAGCTGGATAAGATGACCAGCTTTAAATCTACAACACTGGCATGTAGAGGTGGGGAAGGTTTTATATAAAAATAGAGTATGAACAAGTATATACATATGTGTGTATTCATATATATATATCACATGAGCAGCTAATGAGGGGTGTGAACCAGGGCAGGTGAAGTGCCCTTATTTGTACCTGCCTAAAGACCAATCTCTCTATGTCGCAGTCTGCCATGTAAGAGACCGTCATGCAGAGGCAGTGAAATCCATGTAGTAACGTCAAGAAATTCTCCTTAATCTAGGGAGGTGTTACTTTTTTATTTACATTAGAATTTAACAACTGAATCCTTATTATCACTGGCTTCTAACTAAAACTGAGAACTTCCTTCCATTATAAGTGTAGACTACAAACCACACTAGCATTACAGTTTATTAGCATGCCAAAAGGGTCCAGGACAAAAAAAAGGAGGTCAAGAATCCCTGTACACTTAGGAGCTCTATTTCATAGGGTCCATGCTAGGACTTCTCCTATTAAAGGAAATATGAACTTATCCCCAGTCAAAAAACATGTTTTGCTCCCATGTTGTGGTTCTCAATAACCTTCTGCATAGACAATTCATTCCTGCACCCTCTGTGGGCTATATCAAGGTTGTCAAAAGTTAAGTCAATGGACAAATGTCTTCTCACCCTTAGACTCTCAGCAGGTCCAGGAAAAGGCAGTAGAAGACATATGAGTCTATTATTCAAAAACTAGCCAAGATGTGTTGAAGGGGGGTCTTTACCAAGAAACAGGGCACCGGGGATTAATTGTGTCAGTTTCAGCAACTCAGGAAATTGTCTGTTATGGAGAAGTGGATTCTCAGTATGTGGTAATGAAGAGTATATCCTGAGGAATGAAATTACAGGTCCCTGAAGTCCTGAAATAATTGATAGAAAGTCTTGGAATCAGAGTAAATGAAGACCTTCCTGATCTTAGAAATTGGACTTCAGATTTCTGCATTTGATTTTCATCGGATTTATGGTATAGACTTATGGCACAATAGGTATTTCACCCCATTTGTGCAACTTCTGAGGGATCTAATTGACCACATAGATCACACTGAAAGGCTGCACAGATCTCACTGTTACATATTCCAGCCTTCTCCTCAAGTTGCTACTTTCTTTTATGACATTTGTGCCATTTTGAAGGCAGAGAAATTCCCAGAATCAGGCACACAGTAGGCACTTAAATGCCTTTGAAATGAATAAATCATCCTACAATGCTCCTTCATGCATCTGTGAATGAGTCTGCTCAGAAATCGAGTTCCCCACCCCCTCCTATGGCATTCATGCCTAAGGAGGATGCTCTCAAAGGATGTTTTTAAAATAGCATTCATGTGACACTTTCTATAAACTTTAACATTTGTAGAAAGCTTTGCACACATTAACTAATTTGAACTTTACAACAACACTGTAAGGTGGGTACTACAGGTGTCACTAACCTCATTTTACAGATGGAGAAACTGAGACTCAGAGAGGTGAACTGACCTTTCTTATGATCGTATAACTAGTAAGTATCAAATGTGGAATTAAGAAAAAAAGTTCGTCCTGACCAAGTCCAGCACTTCATCTACTACACCTTGATGTTTTCATATGGGAAAACAAAATATTAACAAAAAGTATCATGTGCTGAAATCTAGCATGCATATGACTGGCAGTGGAAATGAGCTTAGGTTTTATATCTGTAAACAACAGGATATGAGCATTTTTCTCTTGAAAATAAAATCAATCAAATATAAGGGTTAGTAGGCAGTTTATCATAATGGAAAGATCTCTGGTATGTGAGCCATGTGACACTAACTGAATAATTTGAGGAAAGTCATTTGAACTCTGTGCACCTCAGTTTACTTATCTGCAGTCAGGAAGTTGAAATAAACATTTCAAAGATACTTTCTAGCTCTAAAATTCCAAGACTCTTAAATTCCAGAAATGTATTCTGTGATCTCACCTAGAAGAAATAATAACATCTTAGATAAAGGATCAGAAGGCCTCATGAATTTTAATATTTTATGGAGGAAAAATGAGGTCACAAAACATTATTTTCTTTTAATAGCATTTTTGGAGAAGGAATATAAATGCAATAAAAATCATTATCCTTTGGCTCTTAATTGCATTTGATCGTTGAGGATAAAGAACTTAAAGTTGTGAAATGCTAAACCTAAAGTTCTTTCTGGAATTTTTTTTAAATCCATGGAAGTCCTTTCAGTAACTAAGTACATTGTAAGGGTAAACTGATATGAAGTCAGCAGCGATACTGGAATACTGGTCTTTCTATCTCAAAACCAACCCTCTCTGCCCTTATATCAGGTTGCTTTTCATATTTGGGAGGCACTGAGAAGTTAAAAGACATGCTCAGGAGCACACAGCCAACATAAATTAGAGGTAGGGATTATTCTTACATCTTCCTGGATCCCAGACAGGTTCTTGATCCATTACACCACAGGTGTGAAACACTCATTGCAGCTGGCAACACTTGAATGGATTCCAAACCAGATTTAAATGTAGCTGGGAAATAGCTAACAAAATAAAGAGAAATGCAATAGAGCAGAGATAATCTTAATGCACTAGGTGGTCTTCTAAGTCTCTATGTGGTCTCAGGATCCTCATGCATGCTTTAGTGACTAGTATTTCTATTTGAACTTGACACCCTCATGCTGTACCATATTGCTTTTCTTTAGTCACTTCAGTTGTGTTCAACTCTTTGTGACCTCATTTAGGGCTTTCTTGGCAGAGATACTGGAGTGTTTTGTAACTTCCTTCTCCAGGTCATGTTACAGATGGGAAACTGAGACAAATTGGGTTGAGTGACTTGCCCAGGGTCATACTACTAGCGAGTGTCTGAGGCTGGATTTGAGCTCAAGCCCTCCTGATTCCAGGACTGGTGCTCTATTTACTGTGCCACCTAGCTACCATGCTACAACATACTGCCTTTTCTGAAAGAAGAAAGATTAAGTTAATAATTTCAGATGATATCAAGGTGAAAGGAGAGTTTTTTTTTCTTTCTCCACTTCTACTCTCTGTCTCTCTCTGACTCTATTTCTTGAGTATCTGTCTGTTTTTCTCCCCCCCACACACACACATCTCTCTCTGCTTCCCTCTTTCTATCTCTCAAGTATTATCAAAGAAATAAGCTCCCAGAATAACAGGAGGGAATTAAGATGCAAAGCAGAAATGGAAGGTTCATTTAGCCTAGTCATGATAGAGGGGAAGAGATTTAAACAAGAGAGCTGGGTGGTGAAAATGAGACTTTTAAAAGATTATTCTTACCGCCTGAAAGAGATCCAAAAAGAGAAACTCCTAGGAACATTGTGGCCAAATTCCAGATTTCCCTGGTCAAGGAGAAAATATTGCAAGCAGCTAGAAAGAAACAATTCAAGTATTGTGGAAATACAATCAGGATAACACAAGATCTAGTAGCTTCTACATTAAGGGATCAAAGGGCATGGAATAGGATATTCCAGAAGTCAAAGGAACTAGGACTAAAACCAAGAATCACCTACCCAGCAAAACTGAGTATAATACTTCAGGGGGAAAAATGGTCTTTCAATGAAATAGAGGACTTTCAAGCATTCTTGATGAAAAGACCAGAGCTGAAAAGAAAATTTGACCTTCAAACACAAGAATGAAGAGAAGCATGAAAAGGTAAACAGCAAAGAGAAGTCAACTTACTAAAGTTGAACTGTTTACATTCCTACATGGAAAGAAAATATTTGTAACTCTTGAAACTTTTCAGTACCTGAGTAATGGGTGGGATTACACACACACACACACACACACACACACACACACACACACACACACACATAGAGCACAGAGTGAATTGAATAGGATGGGATCATATCTTAAAAAAATGAAATTAAGCAGTGAGAAAGAAATATATTGGGAGGAGAAAGGGAGAAATGGAATGGGGCAAATTATCTCTCATAAAAGAGGCAAGCAAAAGACTTTTTAGTGGAGGGAAAAAGAGGGGAAGTGAGAGAAAAATGTGAAGTTTACTCTCATCACATTCCACTAAAGGAAGGAATAAAATGCATACTCATTTAGGTATGAAAACCTATCTTACAATACAGGAAAGTGGGGGAGAAGGTGATAAGCAGGGTGGGGAGGATGATGGAAGGGAGGGCAATGGGAGGAGGGAGCAATTTGAAGTCACCACTCTTGGGGAGGGACAGGATCAAAAGAGAGAATAGAAGCAATGGGGGGGCAGGATAGGATGGAGGGAAATATAGTGAGTCTTACACAACACAACTATTATGGAAGTCATTTGCAAAACTACACAGACATGGCCTATATTGAATTGCTTGCCTTCCAAAGGGAATGGGTGGGGAGGGAGGGATGAAGAGAAGTTGGAACTCAAAGATTTAGGAATAACTGTTGAGTACTGTTCTTGCTACTAGGAAATAAGAAATACAGGTAAAGGGGTATAGAAAGTTATCTGGTCCTACAGGACAAAAGAGAAGATGGGGAAAAGGGAAGGAAGGGATGATAGAGGAGAGGGCAGATTGGTGATAGTGGCAATTAGAATGTTCAGTGTTTTGGGGTGGGGGGAGGGGACAAATGGGAAGAAAATTTGGAACCCAAAATTTTGTGAAAATGAATGTTAAAAGTTAAATAAATTAATTTTAAAAAAAGAAACTATAGATGAGAAGTTTATAGGATCATAGCATGTCATTAATAAATGAGACCTTTAAAAGTATCTAGTTCAACTGCCTTTGTTATATGGATATGGCAGTTGGGGTCTGTGGATGTAAAGTGACTTTCCCAAGGGTTCCCATAGTAGCTGCAGGGGATGAAACTCCAGAACATTTCTCAACTATACCCCATATTTCCTCCCTCTTCTCCAGGATGTTTGTAATATTACAAAAATCCTTCAGGATCAATATGTGGTAAGGTACTCTCTATTCAGTTAAAGTGAGAGAATTATCCCCTAATCCACTTGACATTTTTCTTTGTAAACCTCTTTATTTCTTGTAACTCAGTAGACTTGGTTTAAGGGACTTGAGACATGGGAGAAGTTTGGGGATACAAACAATTTTCCCTGAGGTAATTATCATGTCAAATGGCATGGAGTTATCTGGTCATATGTAGAAATTTTGGTTTTCCAGATAGAACGTGAGTTCATTGAGGACAGAGATTTTTTTTTTCTTTTCTTTCTTTGTATCATCAGAACTAGCATTGTCTGGCATATAGTAGGTGTTTAACAAATGCTTGATAAGTGACAGTAAGGACCACGATAATTGAGAGTAAGGACCACAAAATCCCAATGTATTTTGTGGCTTTTCATTTTTATAGTCATTAAGAAGCATCTTTATTAAAGTCCTGCTCTAATGTCACCTGGTTGTCCAGAAGTTGCCATGATTCCTCAAAATTTATGGCTATCACACCCCCCATTAAACTGGGAAAGGCTTTGGGACTGACCCCAGAGTTGTCTTGGGATTCTGCCCTCACTGGGCTCACATAGCTTAATTCAGAGAAGTTCATCACCAAAATGTGGTCATGATATATTATAATGTATTTTTTTTTTCAGCTGCAGACACTTGGTAAGGTTATTAATGAGTACAAACATGGAAATCTCTTTTGGGTTGGAATGCCTGAACTGAAAAAAAACATGAATACCTAGATGTGGGGAAAGCAAAAACAAAATCAAAACAAAAACAGGATAGGAAAAAAACCTTCTTTCTATAAGGACTAGAAAACTTACTGTCCAGATAATATCCAGGATTCTCCACTAAATACAAATTCCTACCCACAGAGAACTCAACTGACCTTCAGAAGCCAAATTACTGAAGTCATTGTGAGTGACTAATGAAAGGTTATTAATGATCATAAAAAAGCTTTTGAAATTCCATGTTCTTTATTGTGATCTTAGTGCTGAAACTTTTTAGACTGATTTGTAAGGAATTTTTTTTAAGATACCCCTTTTCCATGGGATGTTCTCATAGCAGAAATCACAAAATCCTTTGGAAAGTGTCTCTAAAGCTATCTGCTCTGATCCAACAACTGAAAAAGAAATCTTAGTACAACATTTCTAGCAAGTGGCTTATGCAGTCTTGAAGACATCACAAAATAGGAGTTGATCGCTTCTTGAAGAGCCCGTTCAACTTTTGGACAGCTCTGATTATTAGGAAGATTTTTTTTCCTCCTGATATCAGTAATAAATTTGTCTCTATGCAAATTTCCTTGTTACTTATTTGATATTCCAGGGTTTAGAAAAATAATTCTTTAACATGATAGCCCTGCAAATAACCTAAGGCAGCTATCATGTTTCCCTAAAACAGAGGTTTTTAAATAACTTTTGTTGTGTGAGAATGTTTTTCAACACACAAAAGAAAATGCATATCATTACAAATGAAATGAAGTTAAAAGTGTGTATATTCTCTCCTCTCTGTCTGTGTCTCTGTCTCTGTCTGTCTGTCTCTCCACACACACACACACACACACATACACACACACACACACACACACACACATACACACATTCATAGATTACAAGAACTCCTGACAAAACCTTTTCTCTTAAACATCTCTAGTTGCTTCAACCTATGTTTCCATAGCATGGATATAAAACCTTTAAAGATACAGGTGGTCCCTTGCTAAATACTGTCCAGCTTAATAAATTTTGTTGTTCTTTTGTCTGTTTGGAAACAGTATCATTTTCTCCTACCCAGGCTGGAAGGGGTTATTCAATCTTCTTCATGACCTAGGTGGCTCAATGCATTAATGCTGAACTTAGTGCACCATCTTTATCAGCATAATCCTTTATCAGAAAGATAAAATGGAAGATAATATGTTTATCAGAAAGAAGCATGACCTCAAGAGGAAGTGGATTGCTTGTGTAGCAAAGTTAAATGATAACAAATGAAGTACCAAAGTGCACCATAGGTATCTATAGAATGTCAAAAAAAAATTAAAAGAAGGTCCAGAACATGTTGGGTGGAGCCTCTATGGTAAATTTTCAAGAAGATATGAAAAAATATAAGTTTGATGGGGTGAGATAATGTTCATAGAATGCTATATGCAATAGTGAAATAATGAGATGAAACAGATGGAATTTTTAAGGTGTGACGTAAATGGTTAACAGTCTATGAAGAATTTCTAATCCGGCAAGGAAAGATTACATAGAAGATCAGGACTTTCATGAATTTTCAAAATCATTTGGTTTTACAATCTGATGTTATAAAATTTTCATCCTGGTTCAGCTCACTTCACTCTGCATCAGTCCATACAAGTCTTCCCAGGTTTTTCTGAAATTATAAGTACCAATAACTTTAATGGTCCAGTTTTGCAATCTTACTTTGTAAGACCACGAAAAAAACTCTTTGATATCCATGTATACATTTTACTTAACATACTGATGAAAGTCTGTCTTTCATCACAGTGATCACTTAAACATTTATTTTGGAGCTAGTGTTAGCTTCAATATAACTTCATCTCAAACTGCAAACTTTGGAGGCTCATAGGATCTTACAATTTAAAGAGACCCTCAGAGACCATGTGGTCATACTTCTCCTTTAAAGATTAGCAAACCCAAGGCCCATGAAATTAAATGGTTTGCCCAAGGTAACACAAGTAATAGGCTATAGTTATGTGATTTGAAACCAGGTCCTCTGATTCCAGAGCCAGTGCCCTTTGCAGTGTACCATATTGGCTAAATAAGTAACAAAGATCTTTCCCTCTTCATCTCCTCCCCAAGTAAATGATATTCTGTGAATATTGGGATTACTTGAGGATTCTGAAAAGTATGATTTCCTACCATCAATTTAGTAATTAACTAACTGAGAGTGTCCACAAGCTTGGGTTATTTATATAAATCTTGCCCCTCCCCAAGGTACTTCATAGAGATGATTTGTGATTTTTTTTGTTGGCTATTGAACAAAAAGAAAATGTTTCCTTAGAAAGAAGCATTTCTTCCTAGTAGCCAGTGAGGAGGGAGAAGAGTGAGAAGTCTTTGTGAACTTATCTAGGGTAAGAGAAAGAATACCTCCTCTTTCTTTGTGGAATTGGGGATCAATTACATTTTGACAATAAAAAAGAAACTGGCACTTCTAAATTTGTCTCATCAAGAGATTTTTATCACAGCAATAAATCATTGTAATGTATTGGGCTAATAAGAATTGGTATTTTAATGTATTTATATCAGACTCATTGGAGGAAATATTTTCATGGTGAAATTTTATGGCCACACAAAGTAGGATTAAAAAAAAATTACTGTGATTTATAAAATTCTGCATTACCAGATAGGCAGTTTTCAGGAACTTGTCACTAACATAACATTAAGACTAGAAATTTTTTTAAAATTTCCTTCAGGTCTAATGTGGGACTGCTAATGAGAAAATTTTCATAACCATTATTTTGATCATGATAGGCATCATAGAACACCATAATTTCCAAAGAATCAAAATTGTGGATGAGAAAAAAAGGTAATGGAGAGATCATTGGTGGGTACTACATTATTAGTGATGAGTTATGCACATAAAGTGACATTATACAAAAATATTTTTTACAATGTGGATGACTAGAGAAGGTGGTACACTACTAGTATAGTGAGATCAAGGGACCATTCATTTAGAGTGAAGGAAACCAGAGGTCATTTAGTCTAATCTAGGGGTGAGGATCTGTGTGGCCTTCTGAATGCATTCAAGTTTTATAGAACACATCCTTTTATTAAGAGAATTTGTTCTGTGAAGTTTGGATTCAGTTGAAGGGCCACACTTGAGAACCTAGAGAGCTACATGTGGCCTTGAGGCCACAGGTTCCTCGCTCCTGATCTAATCTCATTTTGCATATGAGAAAATTGAGTCAAAGAGAAATTATGTAACTTATTCAAGGCCACAAAAGCTCTAGAATCATAGAGCTAGATGTGGAAATAACATCTGAAATTATCAGGCAAACATCAGAGTTTGTAATTCAAACCAGGAGCTTGTAACACCCAACCCAGACCTCTTCTCCCACATGTCCTAGTTACCACTTGCCAGCATTACTATACCAAGAGTATATAAGAAATATTCAAATATTCAAGGATGAGGTCTATCATATTGGGTGGATCTTTTATGGAGAGTTTAAGTTAGGACATGGACCAGAGTTGGAAGGATGAGAAGATATTCTCTGACTGCAATTTTTCCTTTTTGAAGGAGTCACCTCATCAATGAAATCACAAATCCATTTAAATATCAGAGTATTATTTCCACCAACTGAACTAGATGCACTTATTGCCTTTGTCTCCAAAGAACTTTAACTTTCTAAAACACTGAAGGGTTTTATTATGTCAAGATGTTCGGAGGAAAATCTATTTTGTAAATTATAAAGTGAAATCTAAATGTGAAATGTTCTAAATAATTCAACAAATTCCTAGATTAAGGCCATAGCTTTTAAGGTCGGTATAAGGTGAATTCTTTCTGTCCGACTTATCTGCGCAAGATAAAACTTTTTTTTCTGTACATGTGGCTTGGGCAGCTAGGTGGAGGAATGGATAGAGCACTGGGCTTAATATCAGGAAGTTAGGTGGTGCAGTGGCTAGAGTGCTGAGCCTAAGTCAGGTAAACTAGCCTCAGACACTTACCTTGGTTAACACTTAAAGTTGTTTGCCTCAGTTTCCTCAGCTATAAAATGACCCCAAATGGGGTCACAAAGAGCCAGAAACAACTGTAAATGACTGAACAAGAACAAAAAACAGTAGTGTCACATGCTGCTCAGAGGACACAGTTGTGTTTGTCACTTTGATCCCTGGACCTCAGTGGACTCCAGAAACTTGGGATGCTTGGCTAGAACTTAAAAAGGATTCATGGGAAAATTAGTCTGAGTCAGTTGAAGTTGAAAAAGTGAAGCCTTTTTATTTGGTCCATTCAAAGAAATCTGTAGCACTTCACTGGTAGGACCAAATGGAGCATGGAGTGATATCTCCAATGAAACTGTGTAGACTTTTTTGAAGATGCTAAATTAAGGGGAATGGGAGCAGACACAATGGGAAAGGGGATTAAGGAAACATATGCCTTTGAAACCATGACTGATTCCTCCAAAATTAATATAGCACATCTCTCACCTATGTTGGGGTCAGGACTAGACCCAGGAGGGCATGCAAAGGATCCAAACACAGATATGGTCAGGTTCCTCAGGCATGGTGCTGTTCGGAAGATGGCAGGAGAAAAAACGCTGGTTTGTTAAAAAATAATAATAATAAATAAATCCCCCCTCTGAAGTTTTCTAACTTTATTACCTTGAATAAGTCCCTTAATTACAGAATCTTTATCTGTGAATTGAGAGGATTGATAGCCACAGAGGTCCCTTCTATACTAGGATCCCACAACGGCTTTGCAAAAGATTTACCCAGGACTTGACCCATTTTTACAACAAGCTTTCTCCAATTAAAATAGTAAAACTCCCAGGTCAATCTTCATAGCAATTCAGGTCAGCCCCTGAATCAAGGTATTTTCGGGAGTTTTATAGCATGGATAGGATCTTGCTGAGGTGGATATGATTAGTTCCCCTACCTCTGAAGCCAATGGCAGAGGAACATAAATCTTCTAGGCAATGGGAAGTTTCTAGCCTGGAATATTCAAACCGTAGGCCTAGGGGAAGGGGTGACATTCTAGAAAAGGGTCAATCAGGGACAGATGGTTTATGAAGAAGGAAGCTAGGCCATAGATAGGATATAAACAACTTATAAATAGAGAAGCAAGTGTTCAACTACTATTAAAGAAATAAGAACAGGTAACATTTTTATTAAGCTTTAAGAATTAGAAAGCATTTTATTTCTTACTTTATACATTATCTCACTTCATCCAACAACTCCTTGAACTAGATCCTGTTCTACTTATTTCCATCTCAGGAAAGCTGAGACTAAGAAATTAATTGGGTTGCCAGGGATCATAGATTCTGAGACTTGGAACAGGAAAGGACCACAAAAGCCATCTAGTCATCTCTTATTTTGCAAATGGTGAAACTGAAGGTCAAAGTCATAGTGTCTTAATGTTATACATGTGGTAAGTGACATAGCAAGAACTGGAACACTGACCTAATGCATCCAAATTCAGTACTGTTTCCACAATTCCATTTAAAGTATTTTTTTTAACACTGTACAAACAATTAGTCAGAATTGTGAGTAATTAGCTTAAGAGGAATGCATTTATTAATTGGGTTACTTTGGCATTCTTACAACTGGTAGTTCCTCTTGGTCTTATTTTTGGCAAACAAATAAATGAAAAAACAATGTTCAAGGTCATTTTATAAGCCAAAAAAGGAAAATTCCATTACTGGTAAGGCAGAGAAAGCAACTCAAACTAACACTGACATAACTGGGTGAACAATTAGGTGACGTATTCCTGATGCTGGACCTTCGGAATCATCCCATGCCCTATGCTCAAAGTTACTTTCTGAGGTCAAATAAACCCAACCAAACCTCATGGCAGTCATTTTTCTTCTCAATTTCATCTAATTTTGTATTTCTCTACCTCCATATGGATTAAGGATATGGTGGAATACTGGCAGGCAGATGATGAGATTAGATAGAGAAAAGGAGGACGGAAATCATTTTTTGAGAAATAGCATGATTAGAGCCCTTCATCTCTTAGAGTCAGATGTTTGCACCACCTCTTTTCAATTCTTCATTTTCTTCCCATAAGCTCTTATGAGTCATAGATCCTTTGTTATCATAGATCCAAAGGATTTGGCTGCTCCCCTGCTAGGGAACAAACAATTCCTCTCTTAATCAACTGATCTGTTCCTTTTGGTTTTTCACAATCACTTTAAAGTACACCCACCCTAGAAAGGTTCATTCAAATTTATTCTTAATGTTTCAGTAACATGCAATATATTGAGCTGATCATTCTCTGACAATATAGAAGTGAGTGTATGTATTATTGCTATTATTATTAATGAACAAATACATCCAGTGTGCTGTCCACAATAGCTGAATCAATGAACCATCTCCCAACTAAAAGCTGGGCTCAAGATGAAGAATGAGATATTCATTTTTGTTCATCACCAATGTAGCAATTTGTTTTGTTTGACTATACAGATAATTACATTAATTTTTTTTCCTCGGTTGTGGGGAGGGGAGTAGGAGAGAAAATAAATGATTGTTAATTGAAAGAAATTAAACATGTTTAAGTTTTACTTCTCTTACACACAAATAAAATAAAATTTCTTGGCTCCAACATACCATCAAGGTATCAGTTTCCATTTCTCATCTCTATATGTTGCTAAAATTTTAGAGAATTGTGAACATGAATAAATCTTTGAGTTAAAATGAGATTTCTGCCTTACAGAAGATATTTTGGAGGTTGAGGTGGAGAGAGAGGACAGGGAACTCAGGATGTATAGTCATCACAATACAATATAATTTGAAGAATAGAAGAGCATAAGCTCCTAGGAAGTCAGGAAATGCTTCTTGTAAATGAGGGCAACAACCCTGGGTCCTTTAAGAGGTAAGAGGCAGAGGTGACATAGGAAAGTATAACAAGAATTAGGAACATATGTTAAGGCATAGGAATCAGGAGATGGAATGATGACATGGAAGTGTCCCAAATGAGAGATGTAATCTGAGTAAATTCATAGATGTAGGAAGTATCATTTTAAAAACTGCTATTCCATTGCTTGTTACATTTTATGCAATTGATTGACCTTTTTCTTTAATTTTAAATATTCTCCCTTGTCCCTTCTTCAAAGGAGCATTCAACTTATTTATGGAACTATGTACTATGTAAGTATTGAGCATGGTGGGGTCTTAAATTAATGTTCCAGGAACAGCTCAGGTCTTTAATGGGGAAAAATGAAATATTGGAGTCATGGTGTATTGAAAGGTAAAAAGACCCAAATGATCTTGAGTGTTATTGGAGTGAGAGCAGGTTCAAGAGTGTTAAAGATTTTGATTTATTTATTTTGAAAAGTGTTTGCAACTTCCTTGAAATGGTTCTGCTTCAAGAAACAATCAATGATTCTGGACAAGACAGAATGGAATGATGAATAGCTCTCCAGACCCCCATGATGATGGTGTTCAAACATGTAAGTGCTTGTGGATTACCTTGAAGGTAGCGATTTAACTGAGAAAAGAGCAAAAATAGGCACAAAATCACTGAAAAAGAAAAATAATCACAGTAGTTCTGAATTAGAATGTAACTAGTCTAATGAAGAAGGTATGACTGCTTATCAATCAATCAAGTATTGATCAAGTACCTCCTATGTGCCAGGCATTGTGTTAGGTGTTGGGAATCCAAATACAGAGAACAAAACAATCCCCTCTCTAAAGATGTTGATCTAATTAGTTGGTATCATCCTGCTGCTAGAACACACAGCAATTCTCTCCAAAAATCACTGTGTAATTTTTTTGTGTGTATATACATGCTTACACATATATGAAAATATATGGGAATGTATATGCATAAATTTATTCATATTTATATATATATATGATGTATGTACCTGTGCATGTGTGTGTTATCTCATTAAGTAGAATATGAGTTCCTTGAATTCAGGGGAAGGTTTCTTTTTTCCTTTTTTCTTTTTATCTTTATAGTCTTGGTGTTTAGCAAAGTGCTTGTCATCTGGAATTTCCATAATAAATGTTTGATTGGTTAGTTCATAAAAAGGCAGTAGAGAAACGATGGAAAGAATAGTGAAACAGCATAATATGATGTAGAAGATGAAAGAACGCTTCACTTGGATCTGAGTTCAAATTCAGACTCTGCTCCTTGCCACCTGTGTAACATTGGACAAGTAATATAAACCCTGTGAGCCTCACTTTCCTGGTCTATAAAATGAAAGTTGGGATAATTGCTGGGACTGCAGATGACATCTGACATCCCCTCCACCCCAGTCTGTTCTGCACCTCAATGGCACACCCAGTAAGACAGGTCCCTGATATGGAGTGAGGGAGACCTGAAGAACATTCTGCTTGTGAAACCTCCTAACGCATGCTCATGGGCACATCGTTTCACTGCTCTCAGACTCAGTTTTCTCATCTGTAAAATGGGAGGAAATTTTGAGCTCCCAGAAAGTGGTCTGCTTTTCTGGATATGCTGTGTGCTAACATCTGTTAGAAGATGCAGCAGTTGAATAGTGTGAAGTCCAGTGTTCCTATAGGGAGTCTCTCTTTATTGTCCTTAATGACAACGCTTCTCCTTAGTTATTTATCCCATCCATATCTTGCTCCTACATAGCTCTTTACATGCCATCTCCCCCATTAGACTCTGAGCTCCTTGAGGGGAGGTATTGTAGTTTACACGGCTTTGTATTCCCAGCACTTGGCATAATGCCTGACACACATTAGGTGCTTAATAAATGTTCATTGACTGACACATGTGAAATGGCTAATTAGGAATCTTGGAGAAATTAAAAAATAAACAAACCTCTTTTATGACCCCATCAAGGTTTCAATACCAGTTAAAGGAACTAGTTGTAGTAAGTATGAGGAGAGTTTAGTGATTGCTACTGAATTGTGTTCTAAACATCTTGCAAGGAATATTGGGATCTTTTAATATTTAGCATTCCTGTCTGTGTAGGGATAAAGTACCAGCACCACCCTCTATTAATACTCTTTTACCCCATCTTCTGAGTATGAGAGTCCCCCCTAAGATGAATGTGTCTGTTTTCCCTGGGTTACCTTACCAGGTAGGTGTACTGGACACAGAGGAAGCATGTTTGCCCAAAGGAGCCAACAAAGGAGTCTGCAGTCTTTCTCACTCCCATACATCTTTGCTGGTGTTTGCTGGATGACCTTTCTGAGCTATGCATCCTAAACCAGCCCAAACCAGCTTTGTGATCAGCTCTTCCTACAAAGCATTCTGCTTCTTTGCCCCACCTGTTCCTGGGAAAGACTCTCTATTCTCTGTGGTAACTCCTCAAGGAACTTTCACTATGTGGTTTTCAAGCATCTATTACACCCGTCTCTCTTAGGCTATGGGCTTCCTTGTGTTGGATACTGAGTTGCCTCAGCATTACTTTCTGACTTTCCTCCTAATCAAATCTTTCTGCTTTTAACTCAGCTTGGGCTCTTCTGTATTTTGAGGGGTGGGCTTTGCCTGATTAACATGAAGTTACCTTATATTGTTGACTACAAATATAAGTAATAGCCAAGGAATATGAGAACAGGAGGGCACACCTTCCTTATTTAGGGTAGTTAGGCAGTGCCATAATGCACAGAGCACCAGGCCTGGTGCCGGAAAGACTCTCATTTTCCTAAGTTCAATTCTGGCATCAAACAGTTACTGTGTGACCCCAAGAAAGTTATTTAACCCTATTTTCCCAAGTTTGCCCCTCTATAAAATGAGCTAGAGAAGGAAATGTCAAACCACTTCAGTACCTCTTCCAAGAAAACCCCAAATGGGGTCACAAAGGGTCAAACACAACTGAAAAAATTGAACAACAAACTTTCCTTATTTAGAAGTCAGGCTTCCCCTTTCAGATTAGGTGAAGTTCAGGTGCTAGTGCCAATTCTCAACAATGGGGCCTCAGATGAGTGGCTGCTTTTAGCTTCTATGTTAATTTAACAACTCCTGTTTAATTTTCGAAGATTTTAATCATGACCTTCTCAATATTTTCTTACATTGTTATTTTCCTTAAGAGTCAGAGTAAGCAAAGTAACTGTTGAGTAGGGTGTGGTTTGTTTGTCTGTTTTATGGGTGGAAGTGGAGAGGAGAGATTGTATTGAATAAGAGGTTGTGCAAGCTCATTGCCATGTATTTCTGGATCTCATGAAAAGGCTTAAATGAGGCCATAAGCAGAGGGACTTACAATAATGAGAACAACTCTATGTCAAAGCTTTCGATTACATGAAAGCAGTACAAATCACAATGGTGTGGGCAGCAGGAGCAGCCAAAATAATGATGGTCCCCCGCCAGGGTATTGGCAGAGATAGATGCTTTTCTCCTATAAGGTGAAAATGCTGAATTATTCACACAGCTGTGCAGTGCTTACAATCAAAGCACTAAAAAAAGAGACATTGGATAATGGAAATAAAAATAATAAATGGTGGCTATTATTCACCTAACTCATTAGCAATCACTTACCTGAGGAGAACAGAACAACGAAGTATAACTAGGGACATTCTGAGGTCTCTTCATTCCTCTTTTAATTAATCTTTTTAGTGTTGAAACTGGTGATTCTAGACCATCCTTCCCCCACACCACACCTGATACTCTTAATGCTTAGCAGAAATTATTTGGCAACTGAGAAATGCTGCCAACTGTTCTCACAAGGAAAGGGAAATATTTTCTGCTTTCTTTGAACCATTTGCCTTGTGGAAATCAAGATTTATATCAGATTTAAAGTATTGTCTTCTCTCGCCAAGGGAAATCATGGAAAAAGTTCTATGTAATTTGTCCAAACAAGCATGTTAAATGAACTGTGATGTTTGCTGAAATATTTGGTAAAATGGGAGCATAAGATTCCACTGCTAATTGCAGGTATACAGGTGACACATAGTTGTGGGGCGAAGTAGCTGCTACCTTTTGAAATTCAGTGTCAAATCAGCAAGAAAAATAGAGGGGACACAATGAAAGAGAAGCACTATTTTCAGAATTCTGAAAATCTAAGTTCAAATCCCACCTCAGATATTAAAAGTAGTTTCTGTGACACTTTACAAGTGAATTAATCTGTTTGACACTCAATCTGTAAAATGGGATAGTAATATATTTGTTGTCATGAAGAACAAAGGACACTGTTAGGAGCATGGACCTTGGTCCCAGTTCTAATGTAGAAAAGACTGCTTTTCATAGACCAGAGAACAGGTCACGAGAGCAGTGACCAGACCTCTCCTTAGATCATACCATCTTGAAAGATTGGAGAACTTGCAGACCTCCATGGCTAGTTTTGAAAACAGTGACCCACCCCCTCAATAAAAGCTTGGAACAATTTTAACACATACTTAAAAGTCAAGAAATATGCTGGGAAAATGAGCAAACTACAACAATAAAAAAGAACCTGGCCATATAAAGTTAATATGGTGATAGGCAATACCAAGATACAAACTCAGAAGAAAATTTTAAAAGCAGCTACATGAGAAACATCAAAGAAAATTGTGAATTGCTTTTAGACCCTGGAAGACCTCAAAAAAGAGGTTTTTGAAGTCAAATAAGAATGTTAGATGAAAAATTGGGGAAAGAAATGACAGTGATGCAAGGAAATCATGAAAGTAAAAAAAAGAAGGCACAAAAACTACTTAAGAAAATGACACCTTAAAAAGCACAATTGGCCAAATGAGTGGGGGGAGGGGGAAGATAGAAAGAAATACAGAAATTAACCAAAGAGAAGAACATCATAAAAAGTAAAACTGACCAAATGGAAAAGGAGGTCAAAAGTTCATCGAAGTAAATAATTCATTAAAAATTAGAATTGGGTTGGGTTAACAATCAGACAAAATGAAAAGAATGAAAAAAATGGGGGTGTGGAGCTAAGATGGCAGATGGCTGTTGCCCCACAGCCCATAAAATACCTGTAAAGAAAGACTCTCAACAAATTCTAGAGCAGCAGAAACCACAGAACAGAGTGGAGGAGATTTTTAGTCCAGGGTGACCTGGAAAGCCAATGGTAAAAGTCTGCCACACCAGACGTGGATCAGAGCCCAGCCCAGCCTTGGTTGCAAGGCTGTGGAAGGAGGAATGGAGCAGGCCTTGGGGGTGGAATCTCTGGTGATAGCAACTGTGGTTCACAGATCCCTCAACTCACAAGCACCTAAGGCAGCTTCAAAGGTCAGTGAAAGGGCTTTTTCTCCTTTTTCACCTGGGTCTTCCCCAGCCCCAGGCCCACGCTGCAGCAGCAGCAGAGGCAGGCAGTGGCTAGGGTGGCCAGGTAGGCAACAGTCAGCATCCATTGTTGGATAAAGCCCCTGGGGAACTGAGGAGCTGATCTGAACCTCAGCCCTGAGTGGCAGTCCTGCACCAGCCTAAAACCCCTGGGGGAATTAAGCAGCTGAACTGAATCTCAGCCTCCAGCCCAGTCAGGGAGAAAACTCCTCTCCTTTGATTGTGCCACCTTGGAGGAACTGAGATCTTACAGGTCCCCAGAGTATACCCTACTCTTGACAAAGGACCCAAAAGTCAAGTAACTGGTTGGGAAAATGTCCAAAATAGGGAAAAAAAAATAAGACTATAAGAGGTTACTTTCTTGGTGAACAGATATTCTCTCCAATCCTTTTGGATGAGGAAGAACAATATTTACCATCAGGGGAAGACAAAAGTCAAGGCTCATACATGTAAAATCTCCAAAATAAATATGCAATGGTACCAGGCCATGGAAGAGTTCAAAGAGGATTTTGAAAATTCAATAAGAGAAGTGGAGGAAAAATTAGAAGGATAAATGAGACTGATGCAAGAAAACCATGAAAAGCAAGTCAACTGCCTGCTAAAGGAGACCTAAAAAATGCTGAAGAAAATAACACCTTGAAAAATAGGCTAACTCAATTGGTAAAAGAGGTTCAAAAAGCCAATGAGGAGAAAAATGCTTTTGAAAGTAGAATTAAACAAATGAAAAAGGAGGTTCAAAAGCTCACTGAAGAAAATGGTTCTTGAAAAATTAGAATGGAAGAGATGGAAACTCATGACTTTATGAGAAACCAAGAAATTGCAAGATATAACCAAACGCAAGAAAAAATGGAAGATAATGTGAAATATTTCATTGGCAAAACAATTAACCTAGAAAATAGATCCAGGAGAGACAACATAAAAATTATGGGACTACCAGAAAGCCATGATCAAAAAAAGAGCCTACACATCATCTTTCAAGATATTATCAAGGAAAACTGCCCTGATGTTCTAGAACCAGAGGGCAAAATAAATATTGAAAGAATCCACCTATCACCTCCTGAAAGAGATCCAAAAAGAGAAACTCCTAGGAATAATGGAGCGAAATTTCAGAGTTCCCAAGTCAAGGAGAAAATATTGCAAGCAGCTAAAAGAAAGAATTCGAATATTGTGGAAATACAATCAGGATAGCACAGGTTCTGGCAACTTCTACATTAATGAATCAAAGGGTTTGTTCCAGAAGTCAAAGGAAGTAGGATTAAAACCAAGAATCACCTACCCAGCAAAACTGAGTATTATACTTCAGGTGAAAAAATGGTCATTCAATGAAATAGAGGACTTTCAAGCATTCTTGATGAAAAGACCAGAGCTGAAAAGAAAATTTGACTTTCAAACACAAGAATCAAGAGAAGCATGAAAAGGTAAACAGGAAAGAGAAATCAAAAGGGAGTTACTAAAATTAAACTCTTTACATTCCTACATGGAAAGATAATATTTGTAACTCTTGAAACTTTTCTCAGTATCTCTGTAGTTGGAGGGTATACACACACACACACACACACACACACACACAGAAAGAAAGAGAGAGACAGAGAAACAGAGAGCATAGGGTGAGTTGAATGGGGAGGGATCATATCTTAAAAAATAAAATTAAGGGGTAAAAGAGGAATATATTGAGAGTAGAAAAAGAGAAATGAAATGTGGCAAACTATCTCTAATAGAAGAGGCAGGAAAAATCTTTTCTAATAGAGAGGAAAAGAGGGGAGGTGAGAGGGAAAAAGTGAAGCTTACTATCATCACATTTGGCTCAAGGAAGCAATAATATGCATACTCAATTTGGTAGGAAAAATCTATCTTACACTACAGGAAAGTAGGGGAGAAGGGGATAAACAGGGTGGGGGGATGATGAAAGAGAGGTCAAGTGGGAAGAGGGAGCAGTTAGAAGTAAACACTTGGGGAAGGAAAAGGTCCAAAAAGAGAATAGAATAAATGGGGTCAGGATAGGATGGAGGGAAACATAATTAGTCTTACACAATATGACTATTATGGAAGTCATCTACAAAACGACACATATATAGCCTATATTGAATTGTTTGCCTTCTCAGTGGGGATGGATGGGGAGGAAGGAAAAAAGTGAAATTGTAACTCGAAGTTTTAGGAACAAATGTTGAAAATTTTTTTCATACAACTGGGAAATAAGACATACAAGCAACCGGGTATAGAAATTTATCTTGCCCTACAGGACAAGAAAGAAGAGGGGGATAAGGGAAAGGAGGGGTGTTAGCAGGGAGGGCACATTAGTGGAAGGGGCAATCAGAATGCATGGCATGTTGGGGATGGAAGAGACGGGGAGAAAATTTTGAACTCAAAATTTTGTGGAAATGAATGTTGAAAACAAAATAAATAAGGAGAAAAAAGAATGAAAAAATGAAATATCTGATTGGAAAAGCAACTGATTTAGAAAATAGAACAAGAAGAGATAGCTTAAGAATTTATTTGACTTCCTGGAAGCCATTAAAAACAAGAGCCTAGACTTCATATTTTAAGAATTTATCAAGGAAAACTGCCCTAGAACCAGACAATAAACTATAAATTAAAAGAACCTACCAATCACCTCTTTAAAGAGATCTCAAAATGAAAATTTTGCAGGAATATTGTAGCCAAATTACTGAGCTTCCAAGGTCAAGGAGAAAAAAAAATTGCAAGCATGCAGAAAGAAATAATTTCAATATTGTGGAACCACAGTCAAAATCACACAGGATTTAGTGGCTTTCATGTTACAAGAGTAGAAGGTTTAGAATATGATTTTATTTTTTCTTGGAGGGCAAAGGCAAAAGAATTACCAACAAGAATCACTTACTCAACAAAATTGAGTATAATACTTAAGAAATAAAAATTATTATTCAATGAAATTGAGGATTTTCAAGCATTCTTGATGAAAAGACAAAAACTGAACAGAAAATTTGACTTTCAGATACAAGACTCAAGAGTACTACAAAAAGAAAAATGAAAGGACTTGATATAGTTAAACTGTTTACATTTTTATAGGGGAAGATGTTACTTATTACTCCTAAGAACTTAATCATTATTAATAAGGTTAGAAGGAATATAAATTGGAGTGGACTCAGGGGTGAATTGACTATAATGGGATGATCTCTGAAAGAATAAAGCAAAAGGGTGAGAAAAATCGATGCACTGGGAGAAGGTGGAAGGGAGAGGGAGAATGAGGTAAACTATCTCACATAAAAAATATATCAATAAGCTTTTACAATATAGGAAAAGGGGGTATGTGGCAGACAACAGTTAAACCTACCTCTCATCGGAATTGTCTTGAAGAGGGAATTATATCCACATTCAGCTGAGTAAAGAAATCTCCAAGGAAATAGAAAGGGAGGGGGACAAAAGAAGCAGGAGTGATAGAAAGGAGTCCCAATTAGAAAATATTAAAGTCAGAAGGAAAATTTTTGGAGTAAAAACAGAGAGAGAGAGAGAGAGAGAGAGAGAGAGAGGGGGGGAGATTTAATTTTTATAGAAAACTTTCATTGTGGAAACTCCCTCTATTGAACCAAATCAGCAATTCATCTATAAAAGTGTTAGAGTGTTACCTAGGGATGTGGGAGGCTGCAACTTACTCATGTCCACATAGACAACATGTTGTAGCAGGAATTGAACTTATGTTTTCTTAACTCCAAGACCATCTCTTTGTCTACTATGCCATATTATCTCTCTGAATCATTATAGTTCATTTACTTTAATAAGAATACCCCTCTAATATCACCTATTTTAGCTACAATTTCATAAGGTCATCTACTAAGTCAAGAAAAGCTGTGAACTGTGTGTACTCTGTTGCCCACTACAACTCTGTTGAATATCTCCACCAATGAAATCACAGATCCTTAACATTTGGAGTGAAGTAGAACCTTAAGATTAATTTTCACATAATAGTGTGACTCCAATGACTAGACTTGTTCCTCTATCTCCCCTTCTAGATCCTTATTCTTTTCCTTGTACTCTCACTTTCCACTTTATCCCTAGATATGAACAACCCTAGACAAATTGTGTGGGTGCTAAATGTATAGTGAATGTAGAAGTTATAATTGAATTTCTCTTTAATGGAAATCTGCCCTGTAGTGAACGGTAGATTACCAAGCAGGTTGACTATTTCTCAACCCCACCCTCCTAAAAAATAAAATCTTAGTATTTACGGTGAGATTTAAAAATGCAATTATGTAGAATTGATAAAATCCCATTGTTGTTTTGCAGATAGCAAGCATAATAGCATAGAACTGCTTAATCATTACCATACCATAAATAAATTCTCACAATTGAACCTGTATCATTTGCCTTTGAATATTGAGTTATTGATCAACATATGCTCTTGAGAACACAGATTGCATCTCTCATGTGCTTTCTGTTCATAAGTTGTTTTCTCTGTGTGAAATAAATTGTTTTCTCAGTGGGGAGTGTTGGTTGTTTACTAATAAGTTGTTTTCTTGGTAGGATTTGATTTTGAATGCTGAAAAGGAAAATGGTTCTTTCTGTTATTAAATCGAGCCTGTTGCAGTATTCTGTAAGTTCTTGGTCTCTGGAGACTTTTTAGCACAAGATTTATCATGTGCTGTGTCAGATTTCCTTTTGAAGACTCCCTTGGTTTTGTTTCTTAGAAACTGTCATCTGAAATCTTTCTGCTTTATTCTAAACATTGGCAATGAGACTACCCACACTCCTGTCCACACTTCACTGAAAGCAGCTCCTGTATTGTTGCATAGGTAATAATTCTGTATTTATTTCTTTTGTTTTTGTTAAGACATGGCATCTTCAATAGTATTTTAATTTGTGAAACTAAATCATCACGGTCAACTTTGCAGAGCAGAGATTATATCAGAAAGAATATACTGTAGTTCATAGGTTGATATATATATATGTGTATGTGTATGTATATATATGTATATATATGTATATATAATACATATATAAATTTGGGGGTACCTAATTATGCATCATTATTGTACTAAAGATCAAAACAGCCTTTATTTAAAGAAGTGGAAATAGTTCATAGAAAAATAAAATGGATGACTATGGTTTCTCTCTGAGATAGCTTATTTATAATATAAAGGTAGTGTTTGAGCAGGAGACATAAATATTAGAGCTCCATTTTCCACTTCCTGGCCAAGAAAAAAATGGTGAGGCAATGCCTCTCTTCTGGGTCTAGCCCTTTATCTGGATTCCACCTACTCAGTGGGAATAATACCTTATTTTCCCCTCATACCTTCACTCAAATACCTTTAGGTTTATGGGTTTGCTCAAATTGTTTTGTTGGTTGGTTTTCAAAGCTCTAAGAGCCTGCATGTGAGGAAAATAAGAGTACAGGGATCAATGCCACAGAGAATCACAAAAGTCACCTCAGTCTATATCTTTCCTACTTCACCACTTATCATGGTCATGCTCATAAAAAGTAACCTGCCATTTAGAAACAAGAACTCTCCATAATGCTGAAGGACAAGACCAGAAACAAGGATGAAAAGCACATATATCCCCAAAGAAAGCTGAGTATTACCTTGAGGACATTTTCATAATGACAAATCATATTTAATAATGTTGAGGGTTTCAAAGTGCTTTAGATAAATTATCTTCTATATTCACAATCTATATCTGTCTCTATATTCACAATCTGTATCTATCTCTACATTCATAATGTATATCTAGCTCTATATTCACAATGATCTTGGAAGGTGATGGTTGGTAGGTATGATTATCTCCATCAAACCCAGGTCTCTACTGATACCAAGTATTTGTCATCTTCTATCTTTTTATTATACCCAAACATAGACTGCTGTTTTCCTGGTTATAAATCCTCCTATCTCATCCTAGATCATAACTTTTTGACTAGTCAAGTCCAGTTTCCTCATTTTTCAGATGAGAAAACTTAGGCTAAGAGAGCTCAGTCAACTTGCTCAAGGTCATAGAAGTAGTAATTGGCATTGCTGGTTTTAAACTCAAAAATTTCAAGTTTAGCATCCTTTTCATTACACCTAACTGATATCAAAGACCTTCTTTTCCAATCTTCAAATACTCTACTCTCCTCCCTACATTCCACATTTTTTCTGCACTGTTCTCTACCTGCTATTCCTTGAACACTACAGTTCAACATCCATCTCCCACCGCCATGCCTTTGCACTGACTGTCTCCCACAATCTCTAATGTTCTCTGTGTTTACTCCTACCTCGTAGCCTTTTTGGCTTCTTTAAAGACTCAGATCAAATCTCCCTGTCTTCAGGTGTCTTTTATCAGATCACCAGCTCAAATTTTCTAATGACTTTCCCTCTGAGTTTATGCTTTATCTACTCTATATAAATCTTGTAAATATATATTTTCCTATTTCTCTTTTGTATTAGAATATATAATCTTTGAGAGCAGATACTGTGTTTTTGTTTGGTTTATATTTTACTTCCTTTATGACCCTAGCATTTAGTAGTTCTAGGCACATATGAAGTGCTTAATAATTTTTTCTTAGAACTGACAAATAGAAATATGCATTGAATAATTTTATGCACACACGTAGAAACACATATATGAGTGTTCAGTGGTAGTCATCTCTAGGGTGGAGGGCTGAAAGAGAAGGGAAAGAAATTTACATAATAATTTTATTGTATATTTGAAAGAAATAGCAAGATGCGCATAGTAGATTTGTAGTTTCATGTGCAATCATCTTTTTTTTTACTCTACTATGTTATGGAAATGTTTGCTTTATTCCATAAATTAAAAATAAAATAATTTTAAAAACATATATTACTTAGTTAAATAACTGACAGAATGCTGATATATTTGTGTCACACTGGCATTCTCTGGGAGTTTTGGACCTTATAATTTGGTTGCCCATTCTGAATCGGTTCAGGATCATTAGCAGGCATGTCTTTGGATGTGAATAAAGCTGAGTAAAGCTGAATGGTAATAATGTGCTCTAAGAAACTGGCAAATGCCAGGCTAGACCTAGCCATTACTCCTGGATCTGCATGCCATCATTGAGATGTAGGAAACTGCAAAACTAGGAGGTTAGGTGCTTCCTACTTTCTTAAAGAATATTTTAAAAAATTAGAAAACCTGGGGACTGTATGGCACAAAGTTCTTATGTGAAACAAATCAGTTTTGTATTTTTATTTTTATCACTGTAAACTTGAAATATCTCTTGTATGTGATCTGCTTTAGTATCAACAGACACTCTTGTAGTTCCAAACAAAACTCTTAAAATATGAGCATTATGGGCATATTTAGGGAGTCTCTTTAGCATGTGTGCCTCTCTTTCTTGATTTCATATGAAATGCAACAAAAGTCATAGATGCAAATGCTTATTGAGGAAGCAAGAGCTCCAGCAAGCTGATGATAAGAATAGGCTTCTACTACCAAAAAATTATTTTCTAGAGCTAGAAAAAAACAATAACAAAATTCATGTGGAGGAACAGAATAATGGAAAGAAATGCAAGGGAAGGTGGCCTAGATGTACCAGATTTTAAATTGTATTATAAAGCAGCAATCATCAAAACTACTTGGTACTGACTAAGAAATAGAGTGATAGACTAGTGGAATAGTTTAGGTATGTAAGACATAACAGTCAATGACTATAGCACTCTCCTGTTTGATAAACTCAAAGACTCCAGCTTCTGGCATAAGAACTCACTATTTAACAAAAACTACTGGGAAAACTGGAAAATAGTATGGGAAAAATAAGACATACATTAATATCTTACACCCTATACCAAGAAAAGTCAAAATGGGTACATGATCTAGATTTAAAGACTGATACTATAAGCAAACTAGGAGAGCAAGGAATAGTTTACCTGTTAGATCTATGGAGAAGGGACGGATTTATGCTCAAACAAGATATAGAGATTATGAGATACAAAATGGATGATTTTGATTACATTAAATTGAAATTTTTTTGCACAGACAAAGTCAATGCAACCAAGATCCAAATGGAAGCAGAAAGCTGGAAAATACTTTTTACAGCCAGTGTCTCTGATAAAGGCCTCATTTCTAAATATATGGAGAATTGAGTTGAATTCATAAGAATACAAGTCATGCCCCAATTGATAAATGATCAAAGGATATGAGAAGGCAATTTTCATAGGAAAAATTAAAGTTATCTAAAATCATATGAAAAAATGCTCCAAATCACTATTGATTAGAGAAATGCAAATCAAAAATGATTCTGAGATACCACAGCACAACTATCAGATTGGCTAACATGACAAAATACAAAAATGGTAAATGCTGGAGAAGATGTGGGGAAATTGGAACACCAGTGCATTAATGGCAGACTTGTGAATTGATCCAACCATTCTAAGAGTAATTTGGAACTATGCTCAACTATGTTATAAAATTGAGCATACCAACTGGACCCAGCAATACCACTTCTAGGTCTGTATGCCAAAGAGATCATAAAAACAGACTCACATGTACAAAAAGAATCTATAACAGCTCTTTTTTTGGTGGCAAAGAATTGGCAATTGAGGGGGTATCTATCAATTGAGTAATGGCTGAATAAATTGTGGTATATGAATACAATGGAATAGCATTGTGCTATAAGAAATGATGAGCAGGCACACATCAGAAAAATCCTTGAAAAATTTATATGAACTGATGAAGAGTGAAATGAGCAGAATCAAGAGAACACTGTACAAAGTAACAGTCAGATTATGTGATGACTGACCTTCATATATTTATCCCTTCTCAGCAATTGGAGAATCTCAGACAACTCCAAAAGATTAATGATGGAAAATGAAATCCACATCCAGATAAAGTACTTTGGAGTCTGAATGCAGATGGAAGCAAATTATTTGCTCCTTTTCTTTTGTTGTTTTGTTTTGTTTACTCTTTTTTGTGGTTCCTCCCATTAGTTCTAACTCTTCTATACATCATGACTAATGTGAAAATTCATTTAATATGAATGTATAAGTAGAGTCTATATCAGATTGCATGCCATCTTGGGGAGGGAGGAGGAAAGGGTAGGGGAAAAAATTCAAAATTCAAAATCTTATGGAAGTGATGTTAAAAACTAAAAATTAATTAATTCATTTTTAAAGGAATCCATATTAAATACATAAAAAAGGAACAGGGTCCTGTCCATCTTTCCTGATGAAAGGGTCTTCTGATTTTGTTATTAAAAATAAATTTCTAAAAAATATAGGATGCAAATATCCTGTTCTAATTTGTATTATATTATTTTATGTTTAAAATAAAAAACAAAGAAATCCTGAAGTACTGAAGAGGTTATTTGTGTATCTGTTAAATATGATTCCACCCCACCCTCACCCTTAGCCTACTAAACTACAAGATCTTTGAGGCCAGGTACTACGTAAATGATTAATCTTTCCTTTATCTAAGGATCTAACTCTTTTTTTGTTGAATTTTATTTTTTAAAGACAATAACTGTCATCTCTTGGTTTCTGGAGTCTACCTGGAATGACAGAAGTGATCTTCCAGTGGTATCATTATGATTTAGAGAGAAGGAGTGTCATGCCCTTTAAGAATTGAATTGACAAGCAAAGTCACTCAAAGTGACTTAGGTACAGGTGGTAGTCATGGGCAGACAGCAACATATTAACAACCAAGAATTATTCAAAGGAAAAAAATACTATAAAGGATGGCATCAGAATGATGTTTGACTGGCAAAAGAGTAAGATGAGTTAGATATATAAAGAGAGCAAAGGATAATTGATGGTGAGCTTGTTAATATATCCATGTGACACCAAGATTATCTGGAAGAAGAACCTCAGTCAATTCATGTGGCCTATGTGGAAGATTGGATTGGAAGATTCTTGAGAGCAAGGTTTGCTTTGTTTTCTTCCTTTGCTTTCTTTCTGCACCTAATGCTTAGCATAATTCCTATCACATAGTAGGTAATAAATACCGCTAATGACTTATTTTGGATGGTTTGTGGCAAGGCATTGAAAAGATGTGCGTGGATCTGCTTCTGAAAGGGTTATAGTCTTCACTGTCTGATTTCCCATCAGCGAGATCAAAGATTCGTCAAAACATCTAAGTAATGACTGGAAATGCAGCTGCTAAAAAGTTCCACAGTTTCATGTCATTGCTCTTATGGTTTTCAGGGTTATAGAAAAAAAGAATGAAAGTGTGTGACTGATCTTAGTGAAGCTGAGCATTCAAAAACCCAATCCTTTGTAACATGTTAGCCTAGAGAATACAGATGACTTCACTTAAGGAAATTAGTCTGTACTGACATACATAGTGAGTGAAGTGAATAAAACAGATCTCATTGAAGTAAATTAGAAATATGCTCTTTGTTATATATATTGGGAACAGATGGCATACAAGTGATGAGGCAGAGAAAAGTACAGTGAATGGTGTGAATGACCTCTTAGAGGTTAATATGCAGCAGGTACTCGGTAGTAAATCAATAAAAGGGACATTACTAAGACAGGGTATACTAATAGGAAAGGTCAAGTCATTAGCACCTTAATTAACACTGAAGTAGAAAATAATAGAGACAATATTTGAAAAAGAAGAGGTTATTAAAAAAAAAACTACACCTATACAAGAGCCAAGAAAATGTAGAAGTCTATTACAAATTAGTTCAGGAGAGAGAGGATGAAAAATCAAGGCTAAAACGATACAGAACAAATAGAAATTAGTGTGGAGAGTAACCTATGATGCCACAAGGGGTCAGTGACAGCAGTGGTGCTAAGTAGCTGATGCTGGGATGAATGCTGAAAATGTCAGAAACTTGGACACTAACAGTAGTAACAGGAAACCAGGGCAAAATAATAACAGATGTGGCCTCGAAGCTGTTTTAGTTATTCACTGATATGACTAAATTCATAAATCACAGTCACATTAAAGGGGCAGGTGGGGGGAAGTAGACAGGGTCATAGTAATGATTAGATGTACCAAGAATACAAATAGGAAAGAGCTCTGGAAGTAGGGAATGTACGTTACAAAGAAATTTAAGTAGTGAGCAGACTGATATTTTTAAGAGAAGAAAATGAATAAGCTGAGTAAGATGGAGGTGGAAAGATACTACATAGCAGAAAGTAAAAGAGTGGAATAATGTGCAAACTTCAAAATGAAAAAAAATATTTCAAATTATTATATCTGAAGTTCTTACCAAAGCCTGATTGATCCTCTTAACAAGATGTTCATATGCATGTCAAACATATTTGTTGTTTTGCATATTTAGAATTGAAAGAGACTTGAGTGGGCTTTTAGTACAACAGATTCATGTTGGAAAAGAGGAAAATGAAACCAAGAGAAATACAGTAATCTATTTAAAAAAAGAGTCAGAATCTATTCATAAAGAGTCGTAATCAGGAACCAAATACAGGATATTTGATTCAAAATCCAATACTTGTTTATCTATGTGTGTGTATATGTATATGTATATATTTTCAATATAGCTAAGTGCTAGGTCTTTCTTTTGTTTTCTGGAATAAGGGAGTCCTTCCTGTGAGGACACAATGTTCTCTTGTCATTTCTTCCTTTCTCTGACCGGACTCATATTATCATGATCTCACACTGTAGGTTCCATTATCAACAGGCCAAGTCTATGTCTGGGTGCCCAGTTTATGTCTAAGGAGAGACAGCATGGAAAATAATCCCTTAATGGTTTCAGATGCTGAGACTAATGTGTAAAACAATGGGAATCAGTTTAATGGAAAACGTTATTGCACAGGGGAAAGGATAGAGAGAAAAGGGGACCCACTATCCACCTCAGACATGCACACTAACGTAGAGCAGAACTCACATAATGATAGCCCTGCATTAAGGAGCATATTCACCAGGAAGGGCACGCTCCAAAGTGCCTCCTTGAGAATGGAGTTCTTCTACTCTGATTTTGGGTGGTCCATCTAGAGTTGCCCACTTATACTTCAAGGAGAAGAACATACAGGGGATTGGGGGAGTTTGCATATGAGCGAAAAAACAAGGTGGTGATTGACAAAATATTTCTTTTGAGGTTTGTATAATAGGGTAACTAACAAGCTAGTGATTGACCAAATATGATTTGGGGCATATAGTTATTCTAATCTTAAAAGCAAACATCATCTATATGTTTTCATGAGTAGATTTTATAAGCTTATAGCCTCCCTTTAAAGGAAACTATCATGATGGCCCCAAGACCTTGAGGTCTAATCTTAGGACAATAGGTTTCCATGTATAGATTCTATAAGCTACAGGCTCCCTTAAGGAAAGTGTCTTGGTTGCCTCAAAGACCATGAGACCCAGTCTTAGAACAGTATTAAAGTACTTAACTTAGAATCAGAGGACCTGGTTTTAGAGCCTGCTCTGACATCTAACTGGCCAGCCATTTACCCTCTTTAGGCCTGCCTTCTTCCGAATGTAAAAATGGAGGTGGGTTGGTAGACTAAATGATCTCCATTATTCCTTTCAGTTGAATATAGTGAAGTGGAAACAACTTAATATTCGGCATCAGTGGATCTAGTCTTGATTCCTGTCTCTACTGTTTCATGTAAGTGTGACCCTGGATAAGTCATTTTACCACTCTTGGTCTTAGTTTCTTCATCTGCAAAAATGATAGGTTGAATTAGTTGAGCTCTAGGGACCTTTTCAGCAATGTATCTATAATTGGAGGACTGGATAATGTGGACTCAGTCCCCCAAACATGTGCAAACATTTTCTGTCTTCTGAAAATGTGGAACTTCAGAAATTGGTTCATGATGATTCAGGGTTCGTAATATATGGTGATGAAAGAACACCCGATTAACTTTGGGGCTAGAAAGACCAATGACTCAAGAGACTCTGAGCCAGAAATGAATTTTCACATAAAAAGATGCAAATATGTCCTCCTTAGCCCCTTCGTGTTTTTCCGTCCTGATGGAGACAAGAATTACTGTGAGCTGTAGAGATGAGGGAGATGTATATAACTGTCCAATCTTCTACCTATCTGCCACATGTCTATGAACGCATTATACAACAGCTTCTTTTCTCTTTCATTTATTCTTTACTTGATTGCAGGCAAATTATTATTCCAGAAATGGAGTTCTGAGTCAGCAGTGATACTGGAAGATATGAGTACCATTAAAAAGTCTCACCAGAAACCAGAGCAAGAAGCAAGAACAGCAGTCAAGTCTGGTTTGGAACCGCCACAGCAGCTGAGCAACATGCCTGAGACCAGCAGAAGACTGCTTTGCCAACCAAGGCAACATGTCAATCAAATAGCCAGTCCAAATAAATAAGGCATTGACTTATCTATTGCTATTACAATATGCTAAATCAAATGTGGACAGAACTGAGCAAACAGAGGAAAAGACCCCAAGGGCAAGGTGTTAAGAGATATTCACTGACTCCGTGTGTTCCCCATATGTGTAACTAACTACCTTTGTAGTTTAAGCTTGAGCAGGTTCTCCTTCAAGTATAGAAGGGGAACTTGCTTCCTAGTGTGGGGGATCTTTTTCTTTTTCAACTTCTGCCCTTGTTATGACTTTCTGGTAAATATCAATTTGTAAAATCCAATTGATGTTAACTTGTTGATTGATATTTGGTAAATCATGGGATAGAGGCTCATGTACTATGTTATTAGAAGTCACAAATCATCAGATTTATCCATATAACCCTGAGAGGAGTGGGAGGAAGACAATTTGGAGGTCCAACCTGCCAGTAAATATATGGGAGTTGGAAGAGTCAATTTACTCTATGGACATGTATACATGTCAAGCCAAGTGTACTAGGATCATCATGCTTACAGTTAGCTTTTATCATTTGATTTGTCCTAATAAATTTCCACCTTCCCCTCCAGCTCTGTTCATTTATTTGTCATTGTCCCAGAATGTATACAGTTAGATGGAAGCAATAGCTTTGTTCCAAGTATTTGAATGGTTGTCATGCAGGAAAGGGATAAAATCTAATCTCTTTGGTCCCAGAGTGCAAAACATGGAGCCCTGCCTGGAAATTGAAAAAAGGTAAATTGATGCTTCATGTCAGGAAAAATTCCTAATAATTAGACTTATTCCTTTGTGGAATGGACAGCCTTAGCAATAATGAATTTCTCCTTAGTTATGATTTTTAAGCAGAGTCTGGGTGGCCACTTTTCACTAATATTGCTCAAAAAATTCTTTTGGGGGGATATGAATAGGAATACATGGTCACTACGTCCCCTTATGTATCGTGAGGACAATATTCATAGCACTGAGGATGGTACAAATATGCTAGCTTAGTTCTAAATTACAAAGTATAAAAGACTCTCCATATAGAAGGCAGAAGAAAAATATTTATTCAGACACCAGAAAGTCAAATCTCAACATCAGAAAGTCAGATCCATCATAGTAGCCAAGAAGTCAATACACATTAGCACTACTGGGGACAAAGGCATTCTCAAACCTTCTCCCTCACCAGGGCTTTCCCACAAGCAAACACTCAGGAGCCCTGCTGTGCCTGCATCCTCTCTCCTCCACCCCAATTGCTTTCACTAACTTTCTCCCCTTCCGCCTGTTCAGCAAGCTCCTCCCACCACATGTGACTTAGTCTTCCCCATGATTTAAGCAGGTCACATGGGCCTATTAATGAATGGGGAAGATCTTCCCATTTAAATGACCATTACACCTTAAATCACAAAATTTTGTGAGTTTGGGACTGTATGTTCGTCTTTACATTCTGGGATTCTGAGATGGTACATTTGTAGAGTTCTTAAGAACAAATGTTGTTCAGCTTTGGGATAGGAGATGCTCACCCAAAGTCTCTGCATCCCCAATTCTCTCTTTTTGTCTCTCATGCCAATCTCTGACCAAGCAGATCCCTCTGTTTTTCTAATGGGGATCACTTAGGTAGGAAAGAAGCACATGAAACTGATGAGTAAGAATTGTAGAATCCATTATTCACAATTGGAAGGGACCTCTCAGGTCATGTAATCCAGTTATCTCCTTTTACAGAAGATGAATCTAAGGCCCAGAAAAGCTAAATGATCTATTTTTAGTAGAGCACAGATTCAAATACAGGTCCTCCGAGATGCTGCTCCAACTTCCAGGTCTGATCACTTCTCCCTCTCTTCCACTGACTTATGGTAAATGCTTTGGTGTGGTATCTAAGCTAATGTATCCCTTATTCATCATCACACCACCTTGGATTTGTGGCTTACAAAGTGGTTTCACATACAGTATCTCATTTGAATCTTAGAATAACAGCTAATCTGTGAGTTAGGTAACACAGTTATAATCATTCATATTCTGGAGAAGAAGAAATCAGAACCTAGTCGTTCAAGGACATACAGCTAGCTGGTTAAAACAAGAATTTCCTTTTCTTGACTCTTCTATATGTTGTATCTTTTTCACTCTAAATCCTAGAGTAAAAGTGCAAATGACTAAGGAGATGCTTAAGGAATAGGAAAATGGGTTCTAAAAAATAGGAAAATTGTCCTAAATATGTTAGGCTTATTGACACAGAATCATTTTGAAATTCATCAAAATTAGGACAAAACTACCATCTTTCCTATGAAATGGCTTGCTAGACTCTGAGAAACATGATTTTTGTTGTTAAAAAAATCACATATTTTCTTCCCAAAGTATTATTCTAGCAATTAATGGTCCTTGGGAATATGTAGAATTGATGGCAAATCTTCTTACCACAAAATCCCCGAGGCAGCAAAGATTCATTGCTACTCTGCCAAGTGGAAGCATAAATGGGCAGACTATTAGACATTCTGTATGCTAACCCTATCACAGAGACCAATTGGCTTTGACCTTTTACAAGTTACTTAACTGTTCTTCAGTTTTCTCATCTGGGACAATAAAGACCTTATCTCAGAGGTGAGTTGTGGGTATTGATTAGCTAATATCCTTAAAGTTTCCTGCTGATGAGAAGAACAGGACACAGAGGATAGATGTAAGTCTTCTGAAGGATAATGACTTCATTTAAGTAGAGAAGGCTTCCAAATTCTACCCATCATTGTCTTTACCACAGCATAGAAGTGTCTATGAATATATTCTACTCTTGTAAATTAATATGGGAAAAATAATAAGTGAACTATGTTTAAAGAGAGATAAAAAGTTAAAATTGACATGAAACTATATAAATGTACTCTGAAAATCATTTAGAAGATTGATTAATCACTGTAGACACTTCTAGATACAATTCGATTGAACTGAGTTCAAAAAACATTTAAGTTCCTACTATATTGAAGAGATTTTGTTAGCTGTTATAGAGACAGACAAAAGCAAATAATCACTGTACTCAAATAACTACATAGTGGTCTCCTTTCTTCCCAAATCGAGAGAGAGACAGAGACAGAGACAGAGACAGAGAAAGACAGAAAGAGACAGAGACAGAAAGAGAGGAAACAGAAACAGCTCTGTATTTTTAAAATTCATTGTG
Organism: Notamacropus eugenii; assembly: GCF_028372415.1. Lineage (NCBI taxonomy): Eukaryota > Metazoa > Chordata > Mammalia > Diprotodontia > Macropodidae > Notamacropus > Notamacropus eugenii. The sequence continues at coordinate 362,080,111 of NC_092877.1, read as the reverse complement.
AATTGGTATTATTTGGGGGAAATGTTCAGAATATAGGCAGAATATGGGATTATAATGAACCACAATAAATAAAATAACCACTCCCTTATTTAAAATACGTTTCAAAAGGCTGCCCAAGTTTATAGGCTATGCAAATGGAGAATTTCATAAAAGACAAGGAGAAACTAAGCACAGACATAGTCATATGTATATCCTCCTCCTCCAATGTGCAAACTCATATTTGCATCATTATAAAAACAAGTCAAACAGAACAAACTGTAAAAGAATAAATCAGAAATGAAAAGTTTTGAGATGCATATCAAATTATCTTGAGAGCAAATGCAAACAATTTTTATCTTGGGAAGAAAGTACGACTTCTATGAGTCAGTCAAATTAGCCTTTTCTCCACTCTTCCATGCATCATGCCTGGGACCCTGGGGAGGCTCTCAGATGCCCCTGGGAGATTCTCTGTAGCACAATCACGATCCCTCTTTGGATTCATCTGACACTGTATAAGGAAGAGAATCACTTAAATAAATGCAAATGGGCAACATTGTTTTGGAATCAGTTCATAAATTTCACAGCTGATCAAGAGAAGACAGGACTAAAAGAAAAGAAAGAAAAAACAACAACTAAGAAGTGGCAAAGAAACAAATTAAAGCAATAAAAAGAGGATGGAATTGAAAGGATACTTGTCTTAGGAACAAAGATAAAATATGCTTTTAAAAAATGGTTGAAGCTACATAAAACAAAATATGTGCTTTATGTTTCTTTCTTTCTTTTTTTTTGCATGTGTAGAGGTCTCAAACTCCTGAAAAGTAATGTTGCAAATTAAATGCTGAAGAAGTGTTTGAAGCTGTTTCCCAAGAAAACTTCAAGCTAACATTTATCTGTTCATATACTCAACTAGTTATTTTCACTCTTGGACTTCTTGAAAATTATCACTTCAAAATTAATGAAAATCATTCAATCCAGTGTTGTTGTTGTATCAGAAAAACATAACTGTCAAATGAATGTGTGGTTATATCACATTATTTTTAATCTCATGACTTACATCAGATATTGTCATGGTAAAAAGTCTTAGTATCTTTCAGGAAACTTTCTCATTTACTTTGGATCTTATGACCCCATCCAGGAAGCCTGGGGAAATCCCTACATGGCATTATCAATCAACAAAACATTTTTATCACCTGTTATGTGCAAATCGCCCTGCTAGAGGCTGGGAATGTCCTGAGAGGAGGGGCTGGTTTTGCTTTGATTTATATCCCCATAACTTAGCCCAGTGCTTGGTACATAGTAAGTGCTTAATGTTTATGTACTGACTGACTGACTAGGGATATAAACAGGTGAGATAGTCCATACTCTCCAGGGCTTTATTCTACTAGGGGCATACAACATATATTGGGAAGGGAGCTTTGGTCTAGCTATGTTAGCTAATCAGTTCTTTGGTCTTAGACTAAGTCTTTGGACTTTTTTTAAATTTTGACAACTATTTCAATCTAATTGTTATTTTTAAATCTCTGCAATGGAAAGAAAACCAGATGAAGTTAGAACATGATATCACTTATCCAAAGCTTATGGGACCATACCAAATTTTCACTTTCAGTATTTTGATTTTGCTATTTATTTTTGACATTATCAAGTTATTGCTATTTGTAGTACAATGTAGAAACATAAGTTTTAGATCTGGAAGAGGAATTACATTACTTAGTCTAATCTTCTTGGTTTAATAATGAGGATATAGAGCCAGAGAAGTCAAATGTCTAGGTCAAGTTGTACAGCTAGTCAGACAACAAACCTAGGTTTAATGATGGAGATGATTAATGTGTTATTAAATTTTTAAAAAAATTTATTTCATTTGAAAGACTTTATGACATTTGAAGAATCATTTTATGTGATCTTCACCAAAATGTTTTATCAAGGAACCTATCTCTAAAGTGGAAATAAATGAGATATTTGTATTGAGTTAATAGAAATTCATTTAACTAATACATGTCTTTGAAAAAAGTCATTACTTTGTAATATTTACTTGTAACATCCTTTTCTTTTTTTGAAATGTAGAAAATTACTTTAAAACAGCCCATGACTACATTATAGCTAACCACACAATTCATTAACAAAAAAAATAGAGTAAATGTATTTTCTATGATGTTTAAGATGTCAGAAGCCATATGATGAAGCTAACAGAACCTGAAAGTGAAATATCCCTAAGAATCTGTATTTTCTTTGATGTTTTTATCTTCTCTAATGTAGTAGCTTTCAAACCTTTTATCCCTGTTCATTGTGAGTGACTCTCATCGGTAATATTCCCTAATTCACCACATATGATTGTCCAAAGTGAAGGACACCTTATTCTCCTGATACTGTGAACATCCTAATGGAGTATATGGGCTACCCATTGTTCATCCCTCATTTTCACTAAATGCTCGGCTCCTTTTCTTTTCTATTTATCATTTGTTTGAGTTGACATTCCCATTCAACATAATTTCCAGTTTGTAACATGTTAGAATCCACACATGCCCAACATAAACATCAACATTGACTTTAGGGGCGTAGTCACTTTCAGTTCTTCAGAAACTATGTTGTTCTGTGACTTCTCACAATTTAGCAACATAGGAGCATAATGATTACAATGTATCTTGGTAATGGCTACATTGCATCTACGATAATAAATGCATAATGGCTTAAAGGATAAGAATGGATTACTGGACGCCCTATCACAGTCAATGAGTATGAGTTTCATCCCCTTTCCAGGCAGAATGCTTTCTAAATTATAAGTATTCTTAATTCTTTTGAAAAGCAACTTTAGTCTACATACGTCTATATCAATATACTTCTTTGTAATTTTCAAAAGAACTTAGATAATAGAGTAATCCCAGCAGACAAAGCTGTAGGATCTTGCTCTATGGTCAGCGTATAGAACTATTCTAAGCAGCTAATCCTTTCCCTCTGAGACTGCTATTCCTTTATTTCTCTATACTCTCTCTATCTGTGTGTGTATGTGTATATATATATACACACATATATACACATATGTATATACACACACATACACACATACATATATACACATATACACACACAAACATGCACACATAAACACAGACACACATATACATACACACACATAAATACATGCATACATCTATTCACATATATAAACACATGTATGCACACATGCATATACACATATGCACACGTGTACATACATATATTGTGTTTGTGTATCTTGTATACACATAATTATTGGATGATTTCTTCCCCTGTAGAATGTAAAGTCCTTGAGAATAGGGGCACTGATTAGAGCTGTCTTTATCTTTCCAAGGCTTGTCACAGGTCTTAGCCCAGTGTAAGATCTTAATAAATACTTTTTGATTGACTGACTAAAAACCACTGTTTTATTTCCTGTAAGGCATTCTCACACAAGTCCCTTGTAGTTTCTTCCTAATTCTGCAGTAGTAGAGTTGAATAACTTTCATCAGTGTAAAAACAAGATAACAGAATTGTAAATGCAGTACATGCAAGATGATACTTTGTTCATCCACCTGACTCATCTATGCCCTGGTTGAAATAGAGCTCTTGGGAAGTGCAGACTATGCCTGTGCGACTGCATTTCATCTGCATGAAAGCAAAGCTGCTCGACATTGAGAGGTGTCTTCCATAGCTCCCATGACCCTTCACCACATCATCTACTCATGAGGAATCACAGGAAGGACAGAAAGAGCAAGAGGAGTATAATCGTTGACATATTTCTCAGGAACAACTATATTTTATTATATGTCAATCTGAAACATAATATATTTACTATATTGTACATACAAAATTATGTATATTACAAATTACATGTATAACATCAATCAATAAATCAATATTTAAGTACCTACCATGTGCCAAGCACTGTGCTAAGAGCTGAGAAAACAAAATAAGGTAAAGGATCATCTCTGCCTTCAAGGAGTTTATACACTAATAAGGGAGGCCACATGCTAACAAATATATACAGAGAAAGCTATATAGGACATAAAATGGAAACAATGAAAAGGAGAAAAGCACCAGCATTAGAAGGGTTAGGAGAAGGCTTCCTGAAGAGGAAGCCAGAGGTGTCAGCAGTCAAGGCAGAGGAGGGAGAACATTCCAGGCAAGGGGGATAGTCAGAGAAAATGTCTGGAACCACAAGAAGGAATGTTTTATTCCTGGGACACTAAGGAAATCAGAGCATGTGTCAAGGAGTCAGAGAGAAGATTGGAAAGGTAAGAAAGGGGCAGAGTATAAAGGGTTTTGAATGGCAAGTAGATCATTTTGTGTTTGTTCCCAGAGACAGTAGGGAGCCACTGGAGTTTATTGGAGAGGGTGGGATGTGATGTGATGTGATCAGACTTGCATTTTAGGAAAATCAATTTAATAGATGCATTGGAGTTAAGAGAGACCTGGGAAAGACCTTCATTTAGAAAGACCAAGGTCTTCCACTGTGTTATCAGGGGCCATCACCATCCTGACCTATGTCTTGCCACTGGACTCCCAAGACTCTGGAGGAAAGAGTGAAGCTGATGATTCTGCACAACTCTGCGTCACTTAAATCCAGTTCATTTGTAAGTCAAGATGTCACCCTCCTAATACCACTGGTTCTTTTTGAGAACATAGGATAAACAACAATCTATGAGTAGGAATAGCTGCTTCTGATTTTTCTTGAGTCTTCTCTAAACCATAACTAAAAAGTGACCTTAATATCTGATTGAAGAACCAATTGATGGTGTGTATGCATGGATGGCTAATAGGCAAACAGGCATTATATTTTATATTTGTGATTTTTATACAAAACACTAAATAAAATTGAAAGAGCCTCCAATATTTAAAAAATACAAACTGGGAAACACTTACTTAAAATATATAAATATAATGCTTATCTGGACCTCTTCATATACAGTAAGTACTCCATTTTGTACAAATGAAAATTTGGAAATGACTAACTTTGGTTCTTAGAAATGACAGAGAAAAGTGATAACTTTTTTTAAGAATAAGTGGTTTGGTAAAACAGCAGAAAATCATATTTAAATAATTTGGATGGTGCATAAACAACAGAAAACGGCTTATTCTTAAATATTGAATTTTTACTCTATATTTGTTTCATTACTATACTATCAATTTATTAAGTTAACAATGTATGAATATTAAATTCTAAAAGATTATAAAGAACTCCTGGGTAGTGGGGATTTTAACAAGGCTTCATTCAAGAGGGATTTTTTGAGATTTCTTAGATATTCTACATGCAAAAAACCAAGAACTTTAAAGCAACTCCATATGTACCCATTCATTTTGGACAAATCTCAATACTATCTTTAGGAAATAAACAGTAGAAAAGGGAAAGATTTGCCTAGGAACCCCTATAAGTGTCTAGATAGATTTAGGAGGACCTGAAATGTTTATGTTAACCCAATTCTGTAGATTTGTAATTGACAACAATCACTTACAAGATAACAGATATCTACTAAACAACTACTTTGTTCAAGGCACTATCCTCAACACTGGGGATCCAAAGATAAAAATTACTATTACTACCACTATGCTACTACTGTTATCACTACTACCACCACTGCCACAACTAATGTTTCTTTCTTCTTCTTCTGTTGCTGCTGTCATTACTGCTGCTTCTACTACTTCTGCTGCTGTGGCTTCTGCTTCTACTGCTGTTTCTATTGCTGTGATTCTACTAGTTCTACTCCTCTCTTTCTTCTCCTCCTCCTCCTCCTTCTCCTCCTCCTCCTCCTTCTTCTTCTCCTTCTTCTCCTTCTTCTCCTTCTTCTTCTCCTTCTTCTCCTTCTTCTCCTCCTCCTCCTCCTTCTTCTCCTTCTTCTCCTTCTTCTCCTCCTCCTTCTTCTTCTCCTTCTTCTCCTTCTTCTTCTTCTTCTTCTTCTTCTTCTTCTTCTCCTTCTTCTTCTTCTTCTTCTTCTTCTTCTTCTTCTTCTTCTTCTTCTTCTTCTTCTTCTTCTTCTTCTTCTACCACTACTACTACAACAACAACTACTACTACTACTACTACTACTACTACTACTAATCATAATCATAATTTTGATCCCTGCATTAAGGGAACTCACTTTTTATGACAGAGTAGAAAGAAAGACCCTCTATTGCTTATAACAGATGTGCCCTATCAAAAACCTCTTAAGTGGACCTTAGTTTTCAAATCAACAGAATGAGGGGATTGGACTATATGGCCTCCAATGCCTGTATTGTTCATGCATTTGTTTTTCCGTGATGGGAAGATCTTTTCCCTCCATTAAAAGGCCCATGTGGCCCACTCGTGTCACATGGAATCCTGAGTTACATGAGTCCGTGGTGAAAAGAGCTTGCCGAAGGGTGGAGCAGAGCTGAGAGAAGTTGGACACAGTAGTTAAGAGCTGAGGGAGACAGAGGAAGTAGATAGCAAGCTGTGTGTTCCTTTGTGGGAAGGCTTCAGGAGGAGGTAGGCCCCTGCATTGTTATTGTGTATAGACTTCTTTGTTGCTATGATCAGTTCGGCTTTCTGGTGTTTGAATAAATGTTTTCATTCTGTCTTCCACGTGGAGAGTCTGTTATTTTTTGCGATTCAGAATTACGCAGGCATATTCATAGCTGTGGTGAATATCACATTGGTGATACCATGCTCCGTCTAACTCTAATAAATTCCAAGCCTTTAATCCTCCTATCTACCTGCCCACCTGATTAGAAGAAGGCTTCCATTCTTCCATCTCAGGTGAGCACAGGGAGAATTTTCATTATTGGCTTCATTGTTTTCTGGGCACTGATTCAATTATAAATAGGAGAACAAATTTCCATATCACAGAATTATAGAACCTTAGAGTTTTACTTAGCTCAGTAACTAACTTGCTTTAGAAAAAAATGTTTGTACACGTATATATAAACATATATTTACATATTACATTTATTTATATATCCTATACAATATTTGACCATTGTGGACATAATATAATATTGTAATATATTTATATTTAACATATTTATATTGTATATTGATGTATATATATCACATATGTTGTTTTATTTAGCCAGACATTAACCAATTATCGATCAATAGGATCATTTAATATGTGGCAGGCATGAATTGTCATATTCCTATAAGAAATAGGTGTGTATGTGCATAACGTATATATGTATAATGTGTACATGTGTGTATATACAAGCACAAATATATGACATTATTTTGTGGATGATCTTTAAACAGGTAAGAGATAGATAGACTTCAGTCAGAGGAACTTCTCATTAGTGATAGAAAGAAATTCTTACTGGTGCCACATCAAGAAACCATTACAGTATGGAACTAGACATCACACCCTCATTTCCATGGATTTACACAGTCAGACCCTCAGGATTATAATTCACTTTCTTAGCACATCCCCCTCTTAAAATCTGAGAAGCTCTAGTTCCCTTAAGAATCAGTTCAAATGGTGGCTCATAGAAATTTTAAAAGTTAATTTGTATATGTTTATATGTACTTTTGCATATATAAACTTACATACATTTAGAAACACACAAATGTGAAGACGCAAGATTACATATAGGTGTATATGTACATCGTTATATGTGGTTATGTGTATGTGCATGTATATATGTGTATATATGTGTGTTAGACACACGTAAATTCATATTTGTTTATGTTGTTTCCTCCAATAGAAAGTAAAATCTTAGATTAAGGGACCTTTTCATCTTAGCCTTTATGTTCCTTGAACTGGGCACAGTGTCACACACATACTATTACTAAGCACTTGTTAGGTGAATGAAAAATGCTCCCAAGATACAAACTCAGGACAAGCCCTACTCTTTAGATAATATTATCTTTTATCTACTAAGAAAAGAATAAAAAAAATACCCATGTATGTAATAATAGCTGACATTCATACAGAATTTTAAGATTTATAAAGTACTGCTTACATATGTAAAAGTAGGCCAAGATACACATATACATATACAAAATGTCATTTGATAAGGAAATGCTTTATGGTTTTCAAAGTACTTTTCTCTCAACAATTTTGTGAGTTAGGTACTATAGAATTTGTTATCCACATTTTACAAGTGAGAACACTGAGAATGTGACTTGAAATGACTAGCTTATGGCAACATAGGTGGTATGTGTCTCAAGTGAGATTCAGAGGCCTCCAGACTCCAAATCCAAAACTATCGTTGTGATATTTGCCTGCCTTTTGCAATTCTATCTCTCTACCCTGCCCTCAGGTATACAGATGTCAGCCGATTTCATTTAAAGGGCTGTGATGAAATTCATTCATGAACTTTGAAGTTCCAGGGTCTTTGATGAGTGCCGATGGCTCTACTCTCTTGGAGTTAACTTAGAGGGGATGACTTTCTCAGCTGAGCATCATAGTGAGGACACACAGGAGCCTTCTGCTCTGTAATCTCACTTCTATGAAAGGGATGTTCCCTACCCCTACCCTGGAGCTGGCTATAAAGCTCCTTGCCAACAAGTTCTCTTATTAGTAAAGATAACTGAAGTTTATGTGCATGCAGAACAACATACAGACTAAGTTAATGACTTTCTTGTTTGTCAGCTAAACCTACAGAACCAAGGAATTCCTTAGGTGGAAAGGGCCTCTCAAGTCTTTAATTCAACCTCTCTCTAAATCAGTTTCAATCTCTTTCGCATCACTCCTTTGTACAATTTTGTAAGCTATCTGAAAGCCTAGATTTTATTGCTTTCTTCTTTCTAAGATTTTGTATCAGTCAATTAATCAAAAAACATTTATTAATTGTCTATTTTATACCAGGAAGTTGAGTGTGCAAACTTCTATCCTGTCAACTTCCAAGTTTCTCTTCTGTTGCTTTCCTTCCTGCATTAGAGATCCTCTCACTGACATAGAGCTTTTTGGATGTGTATAGCCCATTTTTTCCCAATCTCCCTCTCCTTACAGTTTTAAAATCTTTTTAATTGTATTTTTAAGCCTACAGATAAAGACATTCTTAACAGCCATTGTTAGAACTCCATCCTCAATTGTAAGTCAGAAACATTTACATATAGTTTGCATGTATGTATGTGCATATATATGTTTGTGTGTGTTTATACATGTGTTTGTGTCTATTTGATCCAGAAATCTAAATTCTAGTGTCAAATGCCATCTTCTTGACTTTTTGTTTACCTCCTGTCTGATGTTTTTCTTTTCTTTTGCATTCCTCACTTCTAATCTGAAATAGAAATAAAAATCTGTACACAGTATCTTCAGCTGTTTATTTATAATCTTAAATGATGCTGTCTAAATTCTTCAAGGCAGACTTGTTTGATCCCATTGAAATCATCAGGAGTATACAGTAGTAGTCATCCAATTTGATAAGTCTTGGCTGCTTCTCCATCTGATTCTGGATACATGCCCATGGAAGACAGTAAACCTTTTTATTGTAATCAGGTTGAAAAACAGCAGTCATACTACCACTCACCACCACTAACCACCACTATTCCTAACAAAAATGTAGAAAACATTGTACCCTTTATAGTTCCTTAATGTCCCAAGATGTACAGTCTCATACACCAGAATCAGAAGTCAGAGAACCCCTAAACTATCTTAATGGATGAAATATCTCCCACACTCTCTTCTATCCTACAGAATAAAGTGTTGAGTGTGGCGTATTTCCTGGAGAAACTAAGGAAATCCCTTCCCTCTCCTCACATTGTTGTGTGTTTGTTTAAATTGAGAGGTGTCTTGGTACCCATTTATGGTAATTTATTTAACCCTAATCTTAGCATTTTCCCGAAGAGGATGGCAGTTCATTTTATCAAAGACTTACCAATCTATTTGGTTCTGATTTTCATTGTAAAAAAGCCATTTATAAATCATAATTTCTTTACTAGTTACAAGTAATGTGTCCCCAAAATACCCACCCAAGCCCTGAACCTCATATCAATTGGCAAAAGTTTTGCTTTGAGATTTTTATCATCACTTCAGATAAAGTCTGAATTTTGAAAACCTATAATAACAACAACCCAGAAACAATGAGATCCTACTGAGGGGCCCATCGAAACAAGACAATCTTCCACACTAAAGCATCTTCAGGTATCAGAGCACGGATCATCACCACAGCAACTCTATAGAAAGAGTATTTGGAGGAAGTACCCTTACTTGCTTATTGTTATGGTTATTTGGTTGTTTTTTTTAATACTAAATGCTAAAATACTAATATAAAATTCATAATCTTAAAGTTCAAAACTTCTGACCTTTCTATGCTGATTTAGAAGTATTTGATAGGTGTGTCCTAAACTTAAGTAGAGATATGAACACCATAACATTCTAAAGAGATACAATTTTTACACTTTGGGGAATATCTAAATTCCCAGGTCTAACTAGTTGTATTAATATCCTCTTTGGTTGTTTTTGGTCTCTAGAAATCATTGGAACATACCAATATTGCTGGGAACTGCTGAAATGAAGGGTTAGTTCCTGACTTCTCATCTTGACCCAACTGTATCTTGGAACTTAAGATATCTGGACATTTGGGGAAAGATTAAAATTACATTCAATTAAACATACCTACTATGTGAGGAAAAAAACAGCTGACATATGTAGGCAGGTAGTGGTGCAGTGAATAGCATGATGGACTTTAAAGTGAAAAAAGCCCTGAGTTCAAATTATGCCACCAATATGGCTAACTGTGTAGCCATGGGCAAGTCACTCGAATGCTTTCAGTTTCCTCATTTATAAAATGGAGACAATAATAGTCTTCCCTCAAAAGGTTATTGTGAGGATTAAAATGAAAAACTATGTCTACCAGACTTTGCAAACCAGAAAGTGCTATAAAAACATTCATCGATATTGCTCTTATTCTAGGCTCCCAGGGTGATTAAAGCATTATAGTCATCCATTCATTATCATTTATTAACTTCTTTCTATATGACAGGCATTGTCCTAGTACTGAGTGTTTTTTATGACTGTCTTTTTGCACATAAGCGTGGTATTTAGGTCTGAGTGACTGTTTAAACAATACTGCAATCTGCAAACAACCTGCATTTTTTTCATTTTAATTAATAATAAAGAGGTAAATTAGATTTTATTTAGATTGCATTTAACATTAGAATTTAGATAGAAGACATTAAATATTGCAAAGGAAAAAAGTTCATTTTAAGTAATCTGCAAATATTATGTGGATTATGGTACTATAGATTCCATTTTATGCAAATATATGATATAATGCTCATAAAATATGAATATAGTGTGTTCCAGTTTCTGATTAATTTCATCTTGTTTTCAAAGTTAATTATTCTCCAGTGTATGAACCAATTTTTTAATATTCTGTGTGGGGTTATTTTTTTACTCTTAGATGCTTTTTGAATGACATACGCAAATAACAAGAGTTTCATCTATTTCATTTTAATGAGCTTAGAAAAATGTAAACCAAAATTTTCTTTCTTGGTTCTTTTTCAGATTGGAGTCTGTAATAGCCTTTTGAAATGTTTGCATTTCATTGCCTCTAATGTGCTAGTGGCCTGTCAGATGGCAAATTACTCCTTTGGACCTTCCAGCTGAGAGTAAAATTTCTTGTGCATAAGGTTTTCCAATGGTAACTTGTATTTTAATTAAGTTAGGGAGCACACTTCAGTTATAGCTTTCTTAAATCAGATGGCCACAGTGAAGTGATTAATCTTCTTTATATATTCAAGAAAGCAGGGAGATGTATTTGTGAAACTGTGACTAGTATGAAATTTGCAGATCTTTGTTTTCATATTTCTAAGGCTGTACAATTTTTAACATCCATAAAATTTTGCCTTTGTAGGGGAAAGAATGCACTTGGGCTCTACTGGACTTGGATTTGGGAAAGGTCTGAGTTTGAATTACTCTACACCCTTAGAGATGTAAGTATAATATACATGCTATGTTACAGTTTTCACAATTCCTAAATCATGAGAAATAATGCTTATTTGGAATTCCTACTACTTTATTTTCTTTTGTACAAAATGTCAAAATATGAGTAGCCTGAGAATTAGAGCTGGAAAATCTACTACTCCAATTATTTAAATTACTGTGATAATTTCTCTGGGGAATCGATTTCATCTTGACAAAATGAACACTAAGCACTGCCCAAATATTTCCAGTAGGGAAAGCTGCTTCTTTCTAGGATTTAGATTTGGAAGCCAGGGAAAGATGTAGGTGGAATTGTTTATTGGGCCCCTTTGTCCTTTCCTCTGGAGTTGAATCGAGATACTAAAACCTGGAGATAAAAATTCGGAGACATTCAGTTTCAAACAGAACATTTTTTACTATGGTGAGATTTGAAGCCACGACTGTCTCACCAAGATATTGTATGCAAAAATTGAGTTACTTTCTTCCAGTTATCAAAAAATCAAGAGACAGCATAGGACGGATATAAGAGTATTACATTTTATTTCAGAGGACCCAGGACTACGTGCAGGTTCTGTCACCTAATACTCTGGTGACTTTGGGCAAATTACTCAATAAGTCTGTACCTCGGTTTTCTTAATTGTAAAGGGAAGGGTTTGAACTCAGCTACCTCAAAAATCCTTTTCTGTTCTACATAGATGGTCTTAAATAATATGACTAAATGCTGCCTAATTTGTAACAAAATATGTTCTTATTCACAATTAATTATAATTTTCCTGAGAAAATTGGATAGCATTCTAAAGTATAATATAGTTAAAATCATGAGCAAGCTGGTTCAACTCATACCTACTCAGGATTGAGCAATTAGGGACTTGATCACCAGCTCTAGTAGTCACTAGTCACATTTGCATGGGCATTTCTTAAGTCTCTGAACAGCAGATTCCAACCCCATAAAATGGGCCAATAATACCTCTAAAACTACTCACTGAGGTTGTTATAAGGCTCAGATGATGAGGGCCTTCAACAGGCACTAGTTCTGTCAGAAGAAATAAGGGGAAGAATACAAAAGATGTTTTGAAGACAAAATCAACAGAACTTGGCAACAGACAGAATTTGCAAAGATATGAATTTGGGCTTCATGTAACGAAAACATTTGTTAAAAAAAGAATTGGTGCTGTCTAAAAGTGCATGCCTCAGTGGGATTATTATCATATTGTCTGGAGGTTTTTCAAACAAAAGTCAGATGACCAATTGGTGGAGATGCTATCAGGGAGATTCCTGTATGATTTGACTGAGAAGATCACTGGAATATCTTCCAACTCTGGAATTGAAGTTGATAAGCACAGACCATATCTGTGATTATGGGGAAATAATAATTCCATGCACTGGTAAATGAGTATGTTAGGATGGGGAAATAACTGGGTGCTGTCACTGAATGATGAATTAATTTCAGAATTGCTCCCTAGTTTCATCCTGTTGTTCAATCATTTTAGTTGTGTGTGGTCCACTTTTGTGGTTTTCTTGGCAAAAGATGCTACAGTGGTTTGTCATTTCCTTCTCCAGCTAATTTTACACATGAGGAAACTGAAGTAAATAGGGACAAGTGACTTGCCAAGGGACATGCAGCTAGTTTCTGAGGCCAGATTTGAATTTAGGTCTTCTTGACTCTAAGCCCTTTGCTCTATCCATTGCATCACTTGGCTGTCCTGGCTTTGTTCAAGATCCCCTGAAAAGCTAAAGATTCATTCTTAGCATATTATTTTCACTGGAAACATCATTTTTGTAATTTATTCTAAAAGGAAGGAAATAACGAATTGAAGGAAGGAAGGAAGGAAGGAAGGAAGGAAGGAAGGAAGGAAGGAAGGAAGGAAGGAAGGAAGGAAGGAAGGAAGGAAGGAAAAAGCCTTGTGACAAGAACTGTTTAATAAGTGCTTTATAAAATATTGCAGACTCCTGAGGACATGTTCACCATATTCAGGCATTCAGAAGTCTATCATGTCAGTAGACTTGTTTCACTTGGTACAGAAGGCAGACCCAAGAGATGTAGTGGTTTTCCGAGAAGTAAATTACTGGAAGATTCACAAACTTCAGTGACAAGTTTCTGAACTGACTTACACTTTCTCTGTTTGGATTGAATAGCAGAAATAGAGAAATTACAATTATTAGACTATCCAAGGGATGCATTACTGGCAACATGGGGAAGGTAATCTAGAGGTGGCCCCATGAAAATCACCAGTTAATGAGCTTAAGAAGCACTACAAATCACAGGCTTACATTACTTAGAGCTGATTTTGGCATTTAAATAAGCTCAGTGTTTTGGGTGATATTTTCCCAAGATTATATTATAAAGAAGCTTCTGAGGTGAAACAGGAGAGTTCTCCTGTTTCCTAAATCACCTGGGAGGTAGTTACATAGGCAGTAATGGTCTAGACATTTTTTTTTCCAATTAGATCTTCTGGAATAGAGCCTAGAGAACAAGAGAGAAGATATTTTGACAAAGGACACCAACCAGAGCCTAGTGGTGGGGAAAGGAAATCAACATTTCTGTAACACCTACTATGTTGCAGGCATTGTGCTAAGTATCTTCATGCATCAGATTCTCTCTATATCTATCCCCCCACATAAACATGTACATGCATGTATGCACACATATGTGTGTATATTTAAATGAAGTGATCACCTATATTCCAAAATATGTGTACAGGTATGGGACAATAAGAAAGGACTCAAGGAATTACAAAGGAAGTTAAGTCCTTGCTAAAGGAACTGATCTAAAAATTGATTTTACATGTAACTGGGGAAAAATTAAATACTAAATAAATACTACTACTAATAATAATAATGATAATAAAATTAAGAGTGACTCAAGGGAAAAATAAAAGAACTTATCAACACCTTCCCATAATACTGTGTACCCAACAAGCTTGCACATTTGGGAGAATGAATGGACTTCTCAGAGGTTTGCCCCCAAGTCAGGAAGGGCTTTCTGGCTTCTATTTGCCTTAATAACCTAAGCTGTTTGCTAGGGAGCTGAAGATCCTTAAGGGAAAGCTGAATATGAGGCAAACTCCAGAGTACCAAAGATTTCTCTGGGTGGAAAGCACACCATCACTAAAACAAACAAACAAACAAAAAAATCCCTTTAAGATGAAAACTAAATTATCTGTTTAGAGGTGGGGGGACCAAAGATCTACAGTTAGCTCCTGGGTTACAAAAGGAAAAAGAATTTTAATATTACGACTCCAGAGACGTAAGTGAAAAAAATTCATGTATCTTTTCTATTCATTTCTGAATTGTTGATGAATCTTTAATATGGATTGAATTTCTATGAAATTCCACTTATCACATTATTTTACCAACTGCTGGTAAGCCTAAACTATTTTCCTGAAATGTAAGATTCATTTTTTAAATGTATATTGATATGAACTCATGAACTATTTTTTTAATCACAACTATTTACAACTAATGTGTTTCCCCTTCTTGAGTCTTGGGGGTGGGGGAGAGTGGAGAGACCAAAAACAAAAGGGAAAATTAGCTTATGGTACGAGAAATTTGAGGCACCTAACTGAATCAATCCTTTAAGATTTCCTTGTCCTTGTCTTTATGTTATGACGTTGACCTTAGCACAGGTCAAGGGTTTTCTTAGTCTTTATTGATAGGCATGAATTATGGTAATTTCTCTGTATTATTTTATTCAGTTTTCATGGTATTGTAAACATCATTGCTGTCCATCTACAATGCAATTTAATTAAATTTCAATTGAGTTGAATGAATGAAGCATTTATTAAGTGCTTACTACAATGGAAGCTCTGCATTAAGCAAAATGGATGCTAATAAAAATGTTAGAGAACCCCTGCTCTGAAGGAGATCACATTATAGTGGGGGAGATAAAACATAGGAAAGGTTTTGTCTGAGATTCAGATGGAAAAGTCCCATGTTCTTTAGAGTTCAGTGGCAAAGTAGATGGTAATGGCTCTTCATTAATATTATTTCTACCATTATAATTGTTTCCATGGGCTTTTTGTTTTTACCTGTCTCCATCAGGGTCTGAAGAAGATCATAGTTAAGCTGATAGTGGTGGTTCAACATGCCTAGCAATCCTGCTTTTCCCTGAGGATACCCCATTTCTTTGGCTATGCTGGCTTGCTTGTTGTATGTGGCAATTAGCTGACATTTGGTGGAGATGACTGGTCCCTTCAGCATAGGACTTGCTTCTCCAGATGATGGCTATGAGAGCTGGGATGGAAACAGGACTCATGGTCCATAGGGTACTACAACTTTTTGGGATCTTGTGCTCTTCAAGACTGAATATTAAACACTTTGTATTCACAGATATTTCCCTAGCTACTTGTAAGAGGGACTACAGAGTCAAAGAAAGCATTTTTGCCTAAGGGGCTCAGTAATAGTGACCCATCGCTAACTTTATATACTGACTTAATAGATTTATATTTCTGTTTGTCTTAGTTTACTCATATGAAAACTATTCTTACATGATAATATATTGGCTTGCTTACTTACATGGGATATTTTCTCATTAAATTAAATGCACATGAAACGTTACATTCCTAAGAAATAAATTTCAGTCAAATATCAATTATCAGGCCTTTCCTTTGTATTTTTCCTACTGTCACAACATTGGGAGTATATTCCATTGTTTTTAATTATTTTTAAATTAAATATTCTCAAAAATAGTTTCAACTTTAAAATGTTTTTTTAACAGCTTCTAGATTTGTATTTTGTATGGCAATGTTCTGCCTGGAGCAAATTTGAAAAATTGTACAGCTGTTATAAAGCAATTGAAAATAGTAATATAACGGCAATGATGATGAACTCTTAACTAAGTAGTGCTATGGGGATTCCTTATATCATCAAATTTATCCTTGGAGGATTCATTATTTCATTTTTACAGGGCACAAATCATCAGGCAATTATTCTTTACTTATAAGATAACTGTTGCTGGGGGCTGTTTTAGAAGTACAGCGTTTATTTTTGGGGGGCAGGGGAGTGGGAAACCTATATATCATTATTGCTATCTGAAAGTCATTAATTTAAAAAATCTTCATTTGTGGTGATTAAATAGGTATTTATGATCATCAAATAAATTAGAAGCATTTCTCTAATGTTCCATAAGGAACTGGCTTAACAATTAATTTAAATTGTCACTGTTCTTTTTATAAACTGACCTTTCCCTATATCATATATTAACATTTAAAAAGCACTAGAAGAGAAAAAGAATAGTATATTTAGGGAGGTGTCGAGGTTTTTTTTTTAAATCTGTTCTTCACTCTGGCAATTAAAAAAGAAAAATTTATTTTTCTCAATAGCATTAATTCTATCTCTTACATTTCTGGGCTTGTGTATTTTATTTTTTTTAAATTTTTATTTTCAGTTCTGAATTTATTTTTCTTTAATCCATACCTATGATTTCAATTATTTAGAGAATGTCTAGTTTGGAAGCTCTTCCCTTTACTATAAATCTGAAACTAGTCTGTAAGTCATTGTTTCTGGAACATAATAGATGTTTTCAAAGGGCTCATTGACTGTTGTACAAAATTAATTGGAGGACTGAGAGATGTGGCATCTCAGCTAAGATATCTCTCAGGTAGGACTTGAATAAAGGTCTTTCTAGTTCAGAAACTGGCATTCTATGCACCATCCCATGGTACCTCTTTTTACACAATTAATGGGAAAAAAAAGTACCAGGAGGAAATAACAATCAGAGTATTCAGTTAGAATTCCAAGGAACTGTGGTCTTTTCTCTATTCCCCTACGGCTCTATTTTTGTTTCTTGTTTGTTTCGCTCATTGTGTTCCTATTTTCACTTAAAATGAGAAGGGTATCTTGGTATTTTCTCCTTGGTTTTTCAAGCCCTGAGGAGAAACATCTTTTTTAAAACATTTCATGCATATCATTATAGCATTATGGTCAAAGATCTAGTGTCCTTTTGTTCTTGCTTCATGGTCAAGATCTGACAAGAAAAATTCAATATTTATTAAGCACCTACTATATATAAGGCATTGTGCTATGTGCTGATGTTATATAGACAAAATTAAATAGTTAATTTATTTAATTTAAACAAGGATACATTCCTTAAAATAAGCATACATTCTACCAGAAGGTTACAGCATTTTTTTTTAAAAAGGCTGGATGTGTGATTTCATTGGAGAAGAAAAGGAAATAGAAAGGAACAAATGAAAGAAGGAAAGAAAGAAAAAAGGAACGAATAATTTATTAAGTGCCTGCTATGTGGTAGACATTATTCTAAGCTCATTAAATATATAATCTCATTTGATCCTCATCACAACCCTGTGGGGTACATGCTATTATGATCCCCATTTTGTGGTTGAGGAAACTGAAGGAAACAGAGGTTGGTACTTGTCCAGGATCATACATCTGTACATTTAAGGAAGGATTTGTACTCAGGTCTTCCTGCATTCAGGTCTAGAGCTCTATCCATGTTGCACCTAGTTCCCTCTCAGATTAGCCTGGGATATTGTGACTGGTACATAGATGGAGCTAAATAAATGTCTATTGACTGAGAATTTTCTGGAGTATTGTGCAGTTGTGGCATGTTTAAGGTCACACATATAGGAAACTACCAGTCAGGAAACACCAACTCCCAACTAAGATTATCTGGTCTAAAACTTCCTCTTAGAGTCACCATGTATTTGGGTAAGCAAATAGAAGGTAATTTAAGAAGAGAAAGAACACACAGAATAATTGTAGCGAATCAAGAAAGGCTTACTGGAGATGACATCAGAGCAGAATGTTGAGGAAGACAACATTGGACAATAGAAGACGTTCCAGGCACAGGAAACAAGATTGTTCAAAGTCACAGAGAGAGGGGTTGGGATGCCAAAGTAGGGTACTAGTAAGCAGGTAACTGACTGGGAGATATAGGTGCTATTATTCTCACCATTTTGCACTTTAGGAAACTGAGGCAGAGAGAAGTTATGTGACTTCCTCAGGGTCATACAGAGGTGATCTAGTCCAAACTCCTCATTTTAAATATAAGGAAACTGAAAACTAGAGAATTTACAAGACTTACCTGAGATCAAAAAGAAAGAAAACATCAGAAATGAGATTTGAACCCAGATCTTTAAAGAATTCCAGAATCAATGCTATGATGACTATATCACAATAAGTAATGAATTGGGGATATCCAGAAATCTAGAATTATTAAACAACAGTTTGATAATTTTGTTGTTGTTAAAAGCCTAGCCTGAGGATGGAAATATTTGGAAGTTATTATTCTAGGACAAAATAAAATCTTATCCTCTGAATATAATAGTAGTAAGAGAAAATTTTTTTCCTTGAAACATTTCATTTTGCATCTAGAGCCTGTAATAAGTATAAATCACATTCTAAAAGTTAAGCTAACTGTAGTCATATTATAAAATACCAAGTTTATTAATAAATGTTGCACATTTCACATTGCATAATTTAAGAAATGTAGTTTTTGTTCTTAAATGTTTATTGATTTATTTCCACAGGCAAAAACACACAATGTAAAAATCAAAATAATCCAAATATTAATTCTGATCCAGCTTGATGTGAAGCATGACCAAAATTCCAATTATTTTGTTGTTCCTACGAAACATTCTTCCTCAGTTTAGGGAAGCATTCACTCTGAATATTTTTTTCTATCATCATTTCAAATGTTTGTGCCACCTCATATCTGTTTGCCCTTACTCACTGTACCATTGACTGATCCCTTTTCATATGATATTCATCATAAGAAGTATAAATATCAATTTTACTAGTGGCCCTGAGAGTACAAGGTGGGTAAGAGACAGATAATAAGAAAGCAGTCATCAGGACATTTCGTTATTTTGGCATTGTCTATATTTGCAGGAGCCTTTCATAGGCATCATGGCAGATCCGTTCTCTGATGTTTACAGTTGCACTTATCATATGAGTTACTGAGCTGCTACTGCCTGCACAGAAGTAAATGTCAGATGAAATCAGTGCTTGTGCTTAATAGCATTAAATAAACTTAACCATGGCTCAGGGAGTTCTGGGTATCAGTATTTCAGATACAATAAGTGGATCTGGAGAGAAATTTAAATTCCAGTTCTTGCAATTACATTAATTTTGCAAGACGTTTATTAGTTAGCTTGAGGAGCACTGAGCTTAATAATAAAAAAAGAAAGTCAAGAATTCTATTTGCGTATTTATTGAGTTTTAATATTATTTGTACTTGGTGTTTGATATCTGTCTTTTGAGGTTATTGAAACAATCTGAATTCATTTGAAAATCTACTGCATTTAATTTTAAGGAGTTAAAATTTAATTAGATAATGAAGGCATATTCAGATTGCTTTATCACAATTCTTCTGATAGGACTTTTAATTTTAGTTGTATAATGTGAACAGCTAATTTATCATTAGAATTTAGATTCTCACAAAGTGACATAAAAAGATATACAGTAATTGTACTTCTTTAGAGGCATATGAAAATGAAAATTAGTATCATGTGTGAAATATTTACAGGACTCAATTCCATTCTTCTTGTACCTCTGTGTGGAGCTTATTCAAAAGGTAATTTTCTTTCTTCAAAAAAAAAAAGACAGAGAGAGATGTTTTTAATCTTTCATTTCTGCATTGCCTAAATTTCCCCCTTATTCTTTCTACTTTTCAAAGAGGTACCCTTTATATTTATCTGATGTCCCTTATTAGTGCTGTGCTTGACTCTTGGTGACCCCGAGGATCATGTTGTCCGTGGGGTTTTCTTGGCAAAGATAATGGAGTTCTCTGCCATTCTCTTCTCTAGTAGATTAAGGCAAACAGAGACTAAATGATTTACCAGGGGCACCAAATTAGTAAATTGGAGTGTGAATTTGAACTCAGGTCTTTCTGACTCCAGGTCTAATGCTCTGTCCACTGAGCCACTTAGCCACTTAGCCAGGTCCTTCCCCTGCCCCATCTCTTATAAATAACAAAGAATAAGAAATAAAAGAAAAAGAGGGGAAAATATCAGCAAAACCAATGATCACATTTCTAAAAATCTAATGTTACATGCAATGTTCCTCATTCATTAACCTCCATCCCTGAAAAGGAGCAGGTAGAGTTATCTACCCGTAATCTTTTCTTTGGGGCCAACTTTGGTCATCAGATGATTGTTTTTGTGGTATTGTTTTTTTTACATATGAAAGTTGGGCCATATAAAATTTAGATAAAGATTCAAATATCAGCGGCAAATTAGAAATAAAAAGTAAAAATGAGAAGGAAGTGAGTAAAAATGATAATATTGCTAACCTGACCTAATTAAATGCTTTCTTTCTCAAAAACAAGAAATGGATAAAAGCAAAGACAATGATTCTGATTTTATTTCTATTTTTAAAGAATTTTAGGTGATACAAAATTACTGACTTAGGAAAGATATGAGAAGAGGTCAGAAACCTTATCATCCAGGATTCATTAAACCCCTTTTCCAAGTAAAAAGACCTGGAATTGCAGAAAAGCACTGATTAAAAGTCTGAGCACACTTGAAAAACATAATGGATGATGCAATTTTATGAGCAGCTTCTCACAAAAAAGTGACAATGGTGGAAAGAAAACCAGCCTTCAGAGAACTTGGTATGAGGCCCAAGAAAGGTAGATCATGACCATTTTATTTGCTAGCTCTTCTGCAGTTTTCTAAGTAAGCTATCTTATGATATGCCAATAATGATAGTTTTTGTTGATCCTCTGAGGTTTACACATTTAATTTCTCTTTCTTGTCTTATTGCCATAACAAATATTTTAGTACTATATCAGTTACTGTCCTTTGTTCTTGAAGAGGACCAAAATAACATCACTGAGTTAGAGGCAAGTTACATTGTGGCTGATCAATTCTCTATCACAGGTTGGGTACAAAGAGTCCATGTGAACATTTGAACATCAAAATTTACACATTTCAAATTTCTTTTTTGAGTTACTTCAATTCTGTTTTACTCATACAGCACAGCACCGTCTCTAATGAGGGCTTTTCATGCTGGGTGGTCCTGTGCCAGTGTATCTCATGTCACACGATCAATTCCCAAATTCTTAAGGGTATCCTTGTATTGCTTCTTCTGACCACCAAATAGTATTTGAAGGAGGAGGCTGTCATCAAAGGCGAGTCACCTCTGAATTAGGAAGAATAGTCCTACATGTGATATATTAAATGTGTGTCAATAAGTAACTTAAATTTTCAGTATTATAAACCAGAGGTTTTAAGCACAAAGCCCATAGAGCTGCAACCAGACTGAACTGTAATTGAGATATATTTAGCAAAATAAATAAAAATGCAGTAAAACACAGAAAATATTATTATGTAGTTTTGCTTTGTTTCGTTCTTTTTGAGCCTGCATTCAGCTTACAGGGATCCTACTGTATGGCAGTGGCCTTATTTCTATTTATGTTTGATACCAAGGCTTCAGACAACTTTTTGAAACCATAAATTTCAAAGATGATATCTACATGAATTGGTAAAGGGATCTGTTTCACAAGTTCCATATAATAGTGAGAGCACAGTCCAGTCCTTTCCCCTATTCTTTTATCAAACAGAATTGGGCAGAAGGGGCACCTTTCTTTACCCTCAGTTTCAGTTTTACGGGGAAATCTTTCAGTTTTCTCCCATGATCACAGATTAGCTTTTGGTGTTAGATAAATGTTTATAATAATGTTAATGAAAGTCCTTTCCATAGCTGTTTTGAGGCTTAAAATAATATTTAAGAGATTGTCTTTCAGACTTTTTCTTCACCTATTGACATAATCATTCTATTCAGTTGTTTTTCATTCTTATCTGACTCTTTGTGGCCCCATTTAACTTTTTTTTTTTTTGGTAAAGATACTGGAATGACTTGCCATTTTCTTCTCCAGATCATTTTATAGATGAGGACACTGAGGCTAGCAGGGTTAAGTGACTTGACCAAGGTCACAAAACTAGTATTTGAGGCCAGATTTGAATTCAGGAATTTGAGTCTTTCTGACTCCAGGGCTGATACCATATCCACTGCCCCATTGTTAATGATTATACTTTTTTCCCCAATGTTCAACTTCACTTACATTTCAACCTGGCAAAAATCTAACAAAAATACTAACACAATTATAGGTGCTTTGTTAATATTATTATACTTAATATTTTCAGCAATATTCCTTTGTAAAGTTGTTCTGTAATAATCATTTATCTGGTTTATAGATCAAAACAATAGTTGTCTCGTAAAATGACTTTGGTGGAATGCTTTTTTATCAGTTATTCAGGACAATTTTCAGCAATTTTTGCACATATACTAATGAATTTCTATGCTTAATGGAATCCTTTTCAATCTTTCTGAATTGTACTTGTGTTTCTCAACCCTGTTCTTGGTAGGTCAAACAGGGCTTGCTTTACTTCTTGGAGAGAACTCTCTATGTCTTATTTTATTTATTGGGGATCTTGTTTTGTAAATTATTATACTTTTAAAAAAACACTCAATGTGGTTGATATCTGATTTTATATATATATATATATATATATATATATATATATATATATATATATATATATATATATATATATATATATATATATCAGTTTCTGATAAGGTCTTCCTATTTTCTTTCTGTTCACTGCAAATTGTTCATTTAGGTTATTTGATTTCCTCCTCTACCCAACCCTTCTACCACAACCTTTTAAAGAAGTTGGTTAATTTTTAACTAGTTGGACAGTGTTTTTAAAAATCTGTACTTTCATCATTCTAACATCTTAGTGCCTTCTGAATCCTTTTTCTCTAATTCTCATAATTTCTTCTTTTGTGCTTGTTTCAGGTTTTCTTTTTTTTTTAAATTTTCTAGGGTTTTGAAAACTTGCATGCTCAGTATATTAATCCTTTCTTTTTCTGTTTTGTTAATTCACTTCCACAGCTAGAATTTTTCCTCTCAGGATGGCTGCATTTGCATCCCACAGATTTCAGTATGTTGTCTCATTATTTAACTTTAGCATACCTATTTATTGTTTCTAAGTTTTGTTCTTTGACCCATTCATTATTCAGACTAATATTACTTAGTCCCCATTTAGGTCAGTAACTTTAGCTTGTGTTTCCTTTATTAGTTACTATTTTTACTGTGTTCTGGTTTGCAAAGAAAGTCACAGGTTTTCTACAACAAATGATATTTTAAAAAACTTTATTATGAGCTTTACAATCATTAAACGTGAACGTTTCAGGATACAAAGAACAAAAAGAGGGCTGCATAAGAAGCCATGAACTACTGCTACCTTTTTTTTTAAGTAACACAATTCCTCTATTTTATTATTAACATTTTTTCTATATATTTTTATGTTTCTATAGATGGAATTTTCTTTCTTTCATAATTTTTGGATCTCTACCACTAACCACTAGTTTCTTCCTTCTTTTCTACACTCGGTAGAAAACTTTTCTTGTAACAAATACAGATCACAAGCAGAAAGAAAAATTCCATTTTATTCGAAGCAACAGTTGAGTTGGTAGCTCAGACTCCCCTCCTAATGTGTTTCCCCCTTGTGTATGTTAAGTTCATACAAGATTTCCTGATAGATTCAATAACAGGACTTTGTTTAAAATTCTTTAATAATCATTCTCTATTTAGTCTCACCAAAGACATTCACCACTGTAATCTCTATTTCATCATATGCAGTGAGTAAAATAACAGTAGAACAATCAGATCTTTGTCCCAGGTACTGATGTACTTCCTTCCCACACGGACTGTAGACCCCACTAATCCCATATCTTTATATTCTCCAATAGTCCCATTCCATAAAGTATAGAAGATCACACATACACATAGCCACACACACACACACACACACACACACACACACACACACACACACATATATATACATACACATATACACTTTAAGATGTCACCATAAGAATTTTGTTATTGTGATGTCCCTTTTCCAGGTCCTACTTTTTCCCAATACTCACTTCTAACTTTTTGCCTTTGCCTAGCTTCACATCATCTGAAGTGCTTGACAGAGGCCTTTTTATTGGACCACTCTCTCAGTCAGCACTCCTTTGTCCCACGGGCCTCTGTGTAGTGATGTCCAAAATCTCTTCCCAGAACCGCTTCAATCGGCTACACTCTATTTGCTCGAAGCATCAGAATGCTACACTATGAATGCCTGCACAGCCAATATCAACAGATTCCCTACAGAAGGTGAGGCTCTACCTGCTTCAGTTTGCAGGTTCCATACTAATGCCATTAAATCCCAGAATGCTACAGAGTCCTCACGAAGATTCTTGACAGCTTGAAAAATCAGCTTAGCAACGTTCGTAAGAGAAATCTAGAGCATAAAGAAGACAATACATATGGAAGGATTCATTTGCAAGTCAAATGGAAAAATACCATAGACCTTAGGGCACAGTAGAAGGCAGAAGTCATGAAGGACATAAACAAAAGGGAAATAAGTAGGACTGTTATGTAATGAGAAGAGTGAAAAGACACTAATTTACCATCACATTGTTACCTCCCAAAGAATAAAAATTTAAAGGAAAGCCTCTGTCATCAAAAAGATCATCTGCGGAGCATTAATGGAATAAAATGAGCAAATCTAACAAGCACGAGCAGCTGTGACCAGGACTTCATCTGATCTGTGGAGGGTAAAGCAGAGTAGAGGCAAAAGAGCATGGCATTTGAGGCCAGAAGATTTTATCTCAAGTTCCTCCTGTGACAAATGTTACCTGTATGATCTTTGGCAAGTCACTCTTGCTTTCCAAATATAGTTTTTTCTCATCTGTAATATGAGAGGCTGGATTAAAAGGTCTGGTTTTATGTCTCTTTCAAACATGTAACCTTGAACACCGATTACAAGAATTTATTTGTTCATTTCAAATAGTATCAAAGTGAGAAAAAATTAAAAAGTGTCTTATTTATAGTTAAAGACTTATTTTGTTAAATTTCACTCTAAGTAGGATAGAATTATGTATTATATACATATATATATATATGTGTGTGTGTAGATGTACAGGTAGATAGGTAGATATAGGTAGGTAGATGCGAACAGATGATAGATAGATAGATAGACAGACATAGACAGACAGATTACGGATATAGCAATGACCATCCCTTCGGAGCATATCTAGAGTTTCTCTTCCTCATTCTGGCCAACCACAGGCTACCCTTATGATCTTGCTTTCCAGCAGTGTGATGACAGCGCCGTACTCAAAGGATCCAATGTGCGCCGGTGAGACACAGTAAGCCTGAATGGTCACTGGTATTCCCCATCCATGTGATGGCAGTAGGAGTATATTCTGCTCCATCATTTCAAAGAAGATACCATTTCTGCCTCAGTCCCTTTGGCTAGTTTTTCTTATAGGGCAAATAGTACATGCTACCTCTAGACTTCCTATGAAACCGAAATTTGGGAAGCATTCTTTCTCCCAATCCCACTGATATTCTTACATGAAAAATGAACCCAAACTAGAAAAACTACCCTCTGTACAGTTAGCTGCTATTTCTTCTTTGTGTTTTTTTGCTGATTATGTGACCAGGCTTCAATCTCAAGGTAGATGCATCCAGACTTGGAGTTAACTCTGTGAGTATGAGAAGTATAGAATTTTTAGTTCTAATCGGTAGAGCT
The DNA here is from genome assembly GCF_028372415.1 of Notamacropus eugenii. Classification (NCBI taxonomy): domain Eukaryota; kingdom Metazoa; phylum Chordata; class Mammalia; order Diprotodontia; family Macropodidae; genus Notamacropus; species Notamacropus eugenii. The sequence goes on along the minus strand of NC_092877.1, from coordinate 362,053,740 downwards.
GGCTGGTGACAGAGGAAATTTCTGCACTGAAGATAATATTCAGTCACAAGAGATTGACTCAGACTTGCTCATATCAAGAATTGTTTCTGCAGTACTGAGTCAAATGTAGAATGCCAAATCACCAATCCCACAAAGAGATTTATGTTCTGATAAGATAGTCAAACTTTAAATGCTTATGAATTGTTATTGTGTCTTATTTTAGTATCAATGTATGCTAATGCAATTTTTTTTGTGTTTTAGCATTTGATTTGTTTGTAGGAAATATAGAATGCCCTATACCTGACAATTATACACTGGGTAAATTTTTACTCAATCCTTTCTGAAAAAAACAAATTGTAGATATAATACCAAATTTTAAGAATTTCTCCCTGGGTCACTGGGATGGAGTTGTAATGATCTGAAGAGTGATAAAATTAAGCTTAGTCCCTCTTCTATTAGAGGCCATGGTCCCCATGACTAAACTCAAGTAATCTTCACTCCTGAGTCCAGGGCAGAGAAGCCCCTATGGGAAGGAAAGAGGGTGCAGAGCCCACATTCCCATAAAGCCAGCAGTAATTCTATGATATTAATTTAATATGGAATTTATCTTTTAAAAAGAAGAGGAAAACACATTTTTAAAATGTTTAAATTGATATACATCATAAGTGATTCTTTCCCAAAGTAATACAAACTAGATTTTTAAAGCAGCTTTGACTCCTGGATAATCAGATGGAGCAAACACTCTAAGGGGATCCCACCACTTGTGTGGGAATTGTGGTAACAAGGTCACTGTAGTTCTGACACGATCTATAGGGTGGATAAAGTCAGTAGCTCCAGCATTTCTGTAGCTTGCTTGGAAAGTAGTGAAAGAAAGGAAGGAAAGTTAATAGTTGAAGACAAGTAGTCCAGGTTTGTTCTCTTTTAATAGGGGTCTTCTCTTGACCTGTAACCTGACCTGCAGAAGATTGACAGACATTTGTATGCCATAGCTTTAGCTGGTAAAATATAGGTCATTGGAGTGGAGTGAAAATATTTCAGATCCTTTCAATTCTTCAAGATATTTTTCTCTTTTGCTAGAATGCTGAACTTTAATCCAATTTTCCATTCTATATGTAAGACTCTGACGATGATGATGATGATGATGATGGTGATGATGATATTTCACATATATAAAATGCTTCAAGTTTTATAAAATACTTTATTCCCAAAAGCTTTGTATTACATGCAGTTCAGTTATCCTCATTTTATAGATAAAAAAATAAAAATAAAAACACACATATACACACATACAACCTAGGCCTCAGAATTTGAACATGTCCCCACAGTTACATAGCTATAGGTAAGCCTCAGAGTTGGGATTCAACATAGGTCTTTCTCAATTCCAATTGCAGTCCTCTTTCAACTACACTATGCTGCCTTAAAAATGAAGGAAATTTTGTGTATCTGAGGGAAAAAATTATTCTCATAGTGGATCCAAGAAAAATAGCTATATTATGCCAAATTCTAAAACCTAATAAATCATGTTAAAGAAAGGCTCCCATATATAATCTATTATCATACAATTCTGATAGAAAGCAATGTACAAATAATGTCAATATACCAAAAATCTGTGGTTTTGTCAGTATGAGAATTTCCTCCACTGAAGATACAAGCTATCTATAATTTACTGTCAAGTCCAAGGACCAACGAAGTTAAACAACCTGCCCATGGTTACACAGCTACTGCACAAAAGACGTGACTATAATCTTGATCTTCCTCACTTTTTTGAGCTCCAGCACCCTATTATTGATTCTCCCATGCATCCAATTTAAATATATTTTAATTTCTAATCTATCAGTAGGTATTTATTAGATACCTCATAGCCACTATTCTTAGGCACTGGGGATAGAATGACAGAAATAAAATGGATCCTAATATCAAGAAGTTTATACCACATCAGGATAAAACTAGAGACAGAAATATGCATCCTATGTTGAGGTCATCTAGGAAGGAAAAAGGTCTATTCTAGGAAACAGTGAGAAAGGTTTGATTAAGCTATTATAGATAGACACTGAGAACCATAAATACAGGTAAACAAAGAAAAATGTAGATCATTGGTCAATTGCATGCAAGTGACCTGGGAAACAGCTCCCACTGCATAAAGGACAAGAGAAAAAATTCAGGACCTCTTGGGTTCTAGGGAGTACACTGTCTTCAAGAAAGTAAAATGATAACACTTGAGAAAGTACTTAGAAAAGCAAAATGTGCCATATAAAAAGAGATACAAATCATCATTATCATCTGAATAAACTTTAAAGAAACTGAAAAGAGAAAAAAATCAGAAAAAAATTAGCTGCATGTTTATACATAGATTATAGAATCAAATCAGGAATGGACATTGGAGGTCATTAAATCCCATTACATTTTACAGATGAGGAAACTGAGAAGGAAAGCAGTTAATTCTTCTCCTAGGTTAGCTAGCTAGTAAGGTTCTGAGACAAGATTTGAAGCCACATCCAGCACTTTAACCACTCTGTAACCTCACCATTCAACCTTATACTATAAGTTTATACTACTTTTTAAATTTTATTTTTCCTCAAAACACAAAGTGGTCATTCTAATAAATTGAAAAGAATTGCAGAAAATATATTATTAGAAATTACATCATAAGAAACTTGGTATATAAACAACACTCACCTTATCTCCACTGTATAAGGGCTACGTTTTTATATTTTTATGGACACATTTTAAAAACTGAAATATGATGAGGTTAAATCTAGGAAAAGGAAATTAGGAATCCCAATTATAATCATTTAGGAATTACAAAGTATTTGAAAGTGATTTTCCGTTAACATGTATGTGTGAAAATCAATGCTTGAATCAACACTGCCTATTTTCCTCCTAAATTTAAATAGTCCCTTGGAGAGGAATAAACACACGCCAAGTCGGCAATTTTCAGACCTTTTGCACCTCTGGAGTAATTTCTCAGCAAAATTCAAATAGGAACTCGGAGAAACTTAAAATTATTTTATGCTTGATTTAACTCAAGGATGCCTGAAAGAATTCGTTTGAATTTTCAAGCAAAAACATTAAAAATTAACCTTCTTGCAAAATCAACAGTGTATAGTTGTTGTTTTTTCAGAGTGGTAGATTTTCCTTATTTTTAAAACAGTTTTGCTGATGCGCAAATTATGAATTATGCTTACAAATGAACTTCATGAAGTTTAAATAATGCTGATGAGGCATGACATGGGATAGACCACAACATTTAACTATGGGATATTTTGCTTTTTGGTTGCTAGGAAGAGCAAAAGAAAGAAATCAAAAGAGTTTCAATAATTTCAGAAGCATTTTAAAATGTTTATTAAACCACTAGTCCATAAGTCAGAGAGCACTCCCTAGAGGAGAGGAAGAATGGAGAAGGCCCTCAAGTTCATGTAATCTGAGGACTGATTCAAAGTAGTGCGCTGGAGAAAAGAAGGGACAAGGGGATGGAACACGATGCCTGTTTTAAAATGTTTTTTTAAATTAAATTTATTTATTTTCAGTTTTCAGTTTTCACTTCCATGAAATTTTGAATCTCAAATTTTCTCGCCATCTCTCCCCTCCCCACACCCCAGGACAGCATGTGTTCTGATTACCCCTTCCTGCAATCTGCCCTTCCTTTTAGCACCCACCTCTCCCTCTTTTCCTCTTCCCTTCTATTTTCCTATAGGGCAAAATACATTTCTATATCCCATTGCCTATATATCTTATTTCCCAATTGCACGTAAAAAGAAGCTTTAACACTCATTTTTAAGGCCTTCAGTTCCACATTCTCTCCCCCTCTCCCCACCCACCCTCATTGAGAAGGCAAGCAATTTGATATAGGTTATACATGTGTAGTAATGCGAAACAATTCCACAACACACATGTGTGTATATATGGGTATATTTATACATATATAACATACATATATACATACATGCTTCTATTCTGCCATCTTGGCTCTGCGCCCCTGTCTTCAAATATTTTATGTGCTTTCATGGGGAAAAAGACTTAAACTTTTTCTGTTTATCCCTAGCAGGTAAAAATTGGAAAAATGGATACAAGTTTCAGGGAAGGCTTCTTGATTCAGGCCTGTTGTCAGAACAAAAATAATTAGAGCTAACCCCAAGTGTACTGAGTTGGTGAAGGAAATAGTGAGTTCTCCCATGATTGGAGGTACTTAAACAAAGTCTGGATGACAATTTATCAGAAATTCTGAAGCAGGAAATTACCCCATGCAGGGGACAGAGTGCTGGACTTGAAGGTAAGATATTATTGTTGTTCAACCATGTCCAAATCTTCATTCTTGGCAAAGATACTGGCGTAGTCTGGCATTTTCTTCTCCAGTTCATTTTCCAGATGAGGAAATTGAGGTAAACAGGGTTAAGTGACTTGCCCAGGTTCACACAGCTAGCTAGTAAGTATCTGAGATCAGACAAGTCTTCTTGACTCCAGGTTTGGCATATGAATATACATATATACACATGTATGTATGTATGTGTGTATATACATATATATGTGTGTGTATCTATAGATATAGATATCTATATCTATCTACATACATGATTTAGAGTGTTTGATTAAATCTACATATGTGAGAGGATTTGAGAGCCAATCTGTATTTTATAGTGATTTACAATTTAGCAATGAATTATTCTCATGTGTCAGAAACCACTGCTAAGAAAATGACAAAGTAAGTCAGCAGCAAAACTTTATTATAGATAGGCAACAGGGTTGGACTTGGGGGAGGGGGCAGAATCTGAAATGGATTTTTAGTCCAACCCAATTTACTCTTTTCCCAAACAGTTTTGCATATATAACATATTGACATAAGTAGCAGCATCATTATAACCAAGAGTGCAAATATCATTTCCATTTCAAAGATGAAAAAAATGAAATACAGACAAGTATAATGATTTTTATTAAATGCTACAAAGAGATTTGACATGAATTCTTCATTTCACCAAGACCAGTTCTCCTTTCACTATAGCATGTTATCATTTGCATGGATGAATGTTTCTTTTTCATCTATTTAGCAATGATAAAGGGAAGAACTCTAGAAAGAGGCGGTGAATAGATCAGTCTTTGGTGATTATCCCAAAGGAGATGTGAATAGTTGAGCCACAAGAACCATGCTAACCTCTCTTGGTGTGTCCTTTTCAAGATCTACAATCCCAAAAAGACATGGCCTAGTGGATAAAATGCTGAGACTGGAGTCTGAAAGATGTAGGTTTAAATTTTTTCTCTCATATTTACTAGTTGTATTACCCTGGGTATATCACTTAGTCTGTCCCTAAGGCCCTGAGAACTCTCTATAATTTAATTATAGAGAGGTTGTGATCTGCTGCTATTCCACTGACATAGTTTTTTGAGTTACTGGAGTGAACCCAATGTTCTTCATCCTTACTCCTTAATCAATTTCCCATAGGTAGGACCTTAACCACGACCTTCCTCAGGCTATTAAACCAATCTGATTTGTAGACAGAAAAATATCAGTTAAGTTTTCAGATTGATTCCTCTCTGCTCACATATCCAGGTTCCAGTAACCAGTATCTGTCCTTACTTCTTATGTCCAGCCATCTGATGCACCCAAATTACAAATCTTTGTATTGGTTCATTGACAAAGTTCTGTTTTTTTTAGGACTTGGGCAGGGGGGTGAGGGAAGGAGAACTGATATTGCCCTATAAATTCTCCTAGAAACTAAAGTTCAGTCCCTTAATCCAAATATCCAGAGATAGGAGCCTACTCCTAATCTCCCTTAAAGATGATCACTTGCCTGATTCTTTGCTGCTCAATTAGACTGAGTCTTACCCACTGACCATGGTATTTATGTATTATTACCTTAGACCTCCTTAAGGCCTTTTGCTTGCCTCTCATTTCAAATACAAACTCACTGGGGCAGCTAGGTGGCACAGTGAGAAGAGTACCAGCCCTGGAGTCAGGAGGACCTGAGTTCAAATCAGGCCTCAGACACTTGACACCCTTATTAGCTATGTGACCTTGGGCAAGTCACTTAACACTAATTGCCTTGCCTTCCCCCCTCCAAAAAAAAATACAAACTCATTGATGATAACCCTCACATGCCCACATGCAGGTTCACCAAACTTTTCACATGGTCTATAGGAATCAGGAATGGAAGTTGTAAGGCACACACTCACTGAAATGGCCTGTCTATTTGTCTGTCTCTTTCTCTCTCACACACACATACACACATGTAGTATGTGCATTATGTATGTGTATACACGCATATTACATATAGACAGACATATATGAAATCATCATATATTACCAGTAGATCACCCTACATACACATGAAGGTCATTTCTTAAACTCTGTATAGACATGCATGTAGTAAGGTATATGATTTATATTATGACATACAATATGTGCATGTATGTATAGTTGTACATTTGTAAACATATACACATATGTAAACAGAAGGAGAGACACATGTGTGTGTGCATGTGTGTATAAAATGGCATCACAGAATTTGAGCTAGAAAGGATGTTAAGAGTCCATTTTTGTTTTATTATATAAAGAAACTCAGATCTTGATTCCTAATCCAGAGCTCTTCTCAGTCACCAAAGCCAATTAAATTTCTTTTCCCCTTTGCATCCTCAGCTTTCTTCTACTAATCTATGAAAATTATACTTCCTTGATTGTTTTTTCTTTCTCTTACACCATGAAGTCATTACCATCAGAGCCCTCAGAATTTGCTCCCTGATTTCTGACCTGTCTGAGTGGTTTTCTACTCACTCTCTTGATAGTGCCAATGATCGACCTTCACCACAAGATGTTCCATGTTGGAGATGGGTGACAAAAACGAGTATCCTTGATTTAGATGACTTGCTCTTGCTATACTTTGTGGCCACTTGTGAAATAACTTTTCTTTGTACTGTAACCTGTTGTGATGACAAAGTAATTTTGACCTTTTGCAGTTGTGGTTGGTATCATCTTCTAGAGTTGTTCATGACAGTCAGAGTAATGGCAAGCACTGGGTAAATTTTTAAAATATTTCACAAGGGGATTTCATATATTTAAATGGCTTGGGAGCATCCTGCTCAAACAAAATACAAAAATACATGTAAATTAGGCAGCACAGGTTCCACAAAGTCCACACAAAGACTTTCTTTTAAAGTATCCTAGCTTGGGGTACACGTAAACGATGTCACAGTCAATTTTGAAGCCCTGTCTAAATAACAAGATAAGCCAATAAATTAAGATTTTATGCCTTTCCCAAGCATCTCTCATTACAACATAGATGAGGTGTACCAAATTAAAAACACAAATTACACAAAGCTGTTTGTAATGGACAGTGTTAAATAAAAACAATTCTACACTGCAAGGAAAACATTAGTTATCAAACTCCGGAGACCAAGAAAAGAAGATTGCTATATGCTATGAAAGGACATATATGTGTTTCAATTTTTAAAATCTCTTCAAAATTACATGATGTCAAAAATAATATTTAAATACAGCTAGAGGTAGAATTTAATATGTGACTATTGACATTTCATTTTCATCAAGCTACCTAAAAGGGATAGGGACAAGATCCTTGCCCCTGCAGATACAATGAATTTAGGTTATTATTGCTTATACCTTTCCCTCAAAGTTGTAAAATGCATGGATAATTGTCCACAAAATGTGAGAGGCTTGATTCATTGCCCCGAGTGGCCTTTGTTTGATGATACTGACTGAGCACAATTTTGAATAACCTGAGGTAGGAAGAGAGAGCTTGAGTATGAGACATATCACATCATCTCTTTTTTTTATGAGATTGAAACAATTGAGAATTTTAAGGGACTTTAAAAATCAACTAATGCAACCATTTCACTTTACAAATGAGGAGTTCAAAGCCCCAAGTAAGGTCAGTTCATTGGTGAAATTTTCTCTATTGTGGAAGTGTCCTCTTGACTCCCTTCCTGACGCCCTCTGCTCTTCACAATCATGGCCCTGGGAAGGGTCCCTCTGACTCCTATCCCAACACTTTTCAGCTCCTTTTTATATGTTATCTTCCTCCTTTAGAATGGAAGCTCCTTAGGGGTTAGACTGCCTTTCTTTACCTCTATTTCTATTTTCAGCCCTCAGCACAGTGCCTAAGACATAGTGTCTAACACATGTGTTTCCTTCCTTCCATCTTTCCTTCATCCTTCTGCCCTCTCTCTTCTTTATTTTCTTCCTTTTCTCTTTCCCCTCCTTCCTCCCTCCCTTCCTTCTTTCCTTCTTTCCTCCCTTCCATTTGATACACATGCAAATATTCACACCAATAGAAAGTGGCTAAATAGTTGATTTGGGATTTTTTGTTTTTGTTTTTTAGTTCAAAGCCAATATTGTTCCCACCAGGTTTCAGTGGAAGAAACATAGCTAACACTGTCATCACTCCTATTGCCAAACTGATATTAAACATCTGTTATAAATCTGAGGACAATGATATACTTTTTCCCTGCCTCTTTATTAACATGAAAATGTATCCCCACCCCACCCCCAAAATAAGGTTTTGCTTTCCATTTCCTTGGATAGTTTCTTCAAAGAACATTAGACCATCCAAATCATCTTTAAAAAACAAAACAAAACAACTCTAAATTCAATGAAAGCAAACAAAATTGTTATGGATTAAATTCTTAATAAAGGATTTTATGATGTCAAATTTAGCTATAAGTCAAAGTTTTGAAGCAGAGTAGTATCATGTGTTACATGAGGACTTTTTAAAACACTGGCAAACAATATCAAATCATTGTAATAACTCTACTGATAGCCTTTTTGAGGAACTGGTACATTTTTACTAGTCTACATGATTTATAAGATTGAGATTGATCTATCCTTGCTTTTATGATACATTGTCTGGTCTTGTTTGTTTTTATGCCTTGGATATGTTGCCAGGTCCTTCATCAGAAACATGCTCTTAAATTGTAACATTGTTACTATGGAACAACAAAATCTGACTTACAGTGATTCACTTTATGACAGTTCCCAAGTAGACATTTTGGCTGGGTATGGGACCTGCCTCTCTACATTTGAATCCACAATGAATAACACATGATAACTTTGATCTACTTCTTGCCACAAAGTAAAATATTGACTAAGCTTTACCCCCTGGAGTGAAATTCAAGACTTAGGAATTGGAACAATAATAACTCCCATGTATTTAGTGCTTTGAGGACTGAAAAGCATTTTCCTCCCAAGAATCCTGTAAAGTTTTTAAATGACCCTTAATCACACACAATCACCTGCTACATCCCTGCAGTGATGAAGGGAGAGTGGTAGAAAAGGACAGAGAGAGCTCTAAGAATTGTCCAAAGTGTAGATTACCCATAAGCATTAATTTACTTATTGGTGTTTCTATGGTCCAGTGACCAGAGTCAGGAGGCATCCTGCTGGGGAACAAACCCTCTAAGTATCATCACTGTCCCTATAAACAAAACCATCAGAAAAAAAGAAGTCATAACGAAATAGTTGTTTCCTTTGCGAGACAACTAAAGAAGCTGAAAAACTTAGTTTTAGCTTATGCCCAAAGGTAAGAAGAAACATCATTTCATGGAAAATTTAGGCAGCTCATATGGCAGTCCCCAGTATAAGTATTTACAAAACGACTATCATGAAAACAGCTATAGCTTATATACCAACGTCTGTTACAAAGGATATAGAGATAGATAGCTTAGAACATGAAAAGATCTTCTCAAATCAACTTTTTTGAACACTGGGTCTCTCTATTTTGCCCAGGTTAGAAGGTCAGAGGCCACCTATGGGCCCAATCCCACTACTGAATGGCTGAGAAACTTTGACCTGCTCCATTTCCAAGCTAGGATCCTAGACCAGTTCACCTCTCCTTAGACATCCCAGTGGATCTCCATGCCTTAAGGCTCATCATATTAGTGTCATATTTAGTACAGACACACCATCAGCCCTTAGCCATCCTACAGGTAAAAACTTATGAGCTTGTTATCCATCCGCCTCCCAGTAGCAGAGATTATAAACATGCACTAGTTTTGGTTAACTCAACTTTGATACTTGGTAATTTCAATACAAACGTGGGCATAGGGGGAAAGTGTTTCCATATGTTGGAAATATGCTTCAGGAAGAAAGAAGGAATAGAGTCAAATGACTTAGAGACTACAGAGAAATCATAGGCCAGAAATCAGAAATATTTTCTCTGAGAAAAGAATTAGGAGGTACTAAATATGGCAACCAGAAAGTAACTTCACAATGAAAATTATGTTTTAATTGACAGAAAATAAATCATTCTCTACATAGAAGTCAATTCCTTACTCTGTCACCTGTATAGAATCATATCAACAATGCTCATAGAGGAAATGATAAAAATTAGAAAATATGAGATGCAATTAAAACAAATCTAATAAATTTACTGACTCCAAAAATGGAAAATGGATGGAGAAATGTTTACCAATATATGTATACCAACTTCATGTAAAATGTGGACTATGTCTAAAAACAAATGTTGTAACTAGGAGAAAAGAATCTATAAGCTACCTTAGCAAGTTGTTGACGAAATAATTTGTCAAATAGAGTGATATAGCAGACAAAAGGCACTCTAGTTACCAGTTTAATATATACATTTTGTTCATTCTTATGGAGTTAACAGTTTACAGAGGATACCATGGTAAAAATGGAGGGGGAAGATATTACATCTATGCTTCACTTCATAAGACCTACCTTGAGGGTGGACTCTATGTGAACATGACCCTCTGCATGCAGGAAAGAGGCTGAGACTGTTCCCAATCTAATACAGCCTGCTGTGGTTACACAGAATTCAAAGGAGGCTACTCCCAGCCCTGTGGGAGAATTCACAGAAGCAGAAGGCGTCTACATTAGAGGATTTGGGCTTGCTCCAAGGCCCCAAGGCCCCATTATTGAAGTAATTTTTAATGTTATACTTATGGAATTCTCTGTACACTTTATTTCACTTTGCTTCTTTTAACCTTTCACTTCCAGGTGCTGGTGGCAATCCCCACTGGAGCTAGAAGCTTGACCCACGAGAAGCTTGGGGCCAGTGCTCCATCGGGACTGTTAATAGAGAAGCGAGAATGCCTAAAACCTGAGCCCAAGTGGGGCTTGGAACTTGGAACCGTGCTCTATAGGAGCAATTGTGTTAAGAATCTGATTCCTTTCTCCCACTATGCGCCTCTGCCCCCAGCCAAGACTGAGGTGGCAGGTAGGGGCTGGCAGTAGTTAGACACCATGTGTTGAAGGAATAAGCTATTCATGTATTTTTTAATATACTCCTGAAGCAAATATTACTTTGTAAAAGTTCATCTAACTATTAGTGGCTAAATGGAACTGGAGTGCAAGAGATTGCCCCCAACAATACCACTGGTGAGGGCTGGAGCCATTTATTAGAGAGTTGTGATCTCAGTGGGGCCTTCTAGGTCCTTGTGTGTGGCCTTCTGACTGAGTCCAAGTTTTACAGAACAAATCCTTTTATTAAGAGGGTTTGTTCTTTGAAGTTTGAATTCAGTCAAAAGGCTGTACTTGAGGACTTAGAGGGCCACAGGTTCCCTTCACCTGGGTCATTCCCAAATCTCCTTAAAAGTACCACAGAGGGGCAATACATAATATGCCTGACCTTCAATCAGTGGGAGCCAGGGTAATCAGTGGTGTTATGTTTCATTAGAAAGAGAGTATATTACAGAGCAAGGGATGGAGACTATGCCAGTGGTTTCATTGGTATACAGGATTTTCAGATAAGGAAATTTCCTTTACCAAAGCAAGTCAGCACCTTCACTATACTTTAGCGTGAGATAGTTAACCAGAGTCCTTCAATTTAGGTCACATGCCCAATATAACACATCCAATATGAAATTGAACCAAGTTTTTCTATAGAGCATGGGAGAATTAATACAGGATTGGGGAAGGACATATTGTCCTGATATTCATTAAAGAAGATAAAACTCTATAAAATATAAATCAATGAGCTTGCCTTTGACTCCTCAGACAATTCTAGAAAGTATTCTTAAAGGAATGATTAGTAAATAGCTTAAAAATGAATGATGATCACAAAGAACCAGAATCACAAAGAACTTAAGAACTTTAAGAATCAACCATGGGGGCGGAGCCAAGATGGCGGAGTAGAAAGACGCACATACACATAGCTCCGAACCCACAACCCATAGAACATCTACCAAAAGTAACTCACGGCAAATTCTGCACCCAGAGGCCACAGAACATTGGAGCGAGGAAGATTTCTGTTCTAGAGAGACCTGCAAACCTCTCGCAAAAGGTCCTTCGCGCCGCAGACTGGGGGCCAGGACTGGGAGCTGAGTACAGCCCTGCTGCGGCTGCGGCACTGAGAGGAAAAGATCCGAGTGGGCTTCAGGGACGGAATCTTCAGAGGCCATGAGGGTCCCTCCACCCACAGGTGACTGGGGTTGGTGAGAGGGTCTCTTTGGCGGGTCGAGAGGGGAGTGGGGTGCCCCCATAACTCAGGACCTCTCGGGAGGCAACAGTGGAGGCGGGAGCAGACCGGGGCTCCCCAAGCAGGCAGGAGCCTGGATCCATTGTTGAAGGTCTCTGCATAAATCCCCTGAAGGAACTGAGCCCATGAGGCGGCCCTGCCCTGACCTGAGCACCTGAACTTAATCTCACACTGAATAGCAGTAGCCCTGCCCCCGCCAAAAGCCCTGAGGCTGGCAAGCAGCATTTGAATCTCAAACCCCAAGAGCTGGCTGGGAGGATCCGGAGGTGAAGTGGGTGTGAAGAGAATATTCAGAAGTCAAATCACTGGCTGGGAAAATGCCCAGAAAAAGGAAAAGAAATAAGACTATAGAAGGTTACTTTCTTGGGGAACAGGCATTTCCTCCCTTCCTTTCTGATGAGGAAGAACAATGCTTACCATCAAGGAAAGACACAGAAGTCAAGGCTTCTGTATCCCAGCCTACTCAATGGGCTCAGGCCGTGGAAGAGCTCATAGAAAATCAAGTTAGAGAGGTGGAAGAAAATCTGGGAAGAGAAATGAGAGACATGCAGTCAAAGCATGAACAGCAGATCAGCTCCTTGCTAAAGGAGAACCAAAAAAATGTGGAAGAAAATAACACCCTGAAAAATAGGCTACCTCAATTGGCAAAGGAGGTTCAAGAAGCCAAGGAGGAGAAGAATGCTTTCAAAAGCAGAATTAGCCAAATGGAAAAGGAGATTCAAAAGCTCACTGAAGAAAATAATTCTTTCAAAATTAGAATGGAACAGATGGAGGCTAATGACTTTATGAGAAACCAAGAAATCACAAAACAAAACCAAAAGAATGAAAAAATGGAAGATAATGTGAAATATCTCAGTGGAAAAACAACTGACCTGGAGAATAGATCCAGGAGAGACAATTTAAAAATTATGGGCCTACCTGAAAGCCATGATCAAACAAAGAGCCTAGACATCATCTTTCATTAAATTATCAAGGAAAACCGCCCTGAGATTCTAGAACCAGAGGGCAAAATAAGTATTCAAGGAATCCAAAGATCACTGCCTGAAAGAGATCCAAAAAGAGAAACTCTTAGGAACATTGTGGCCAAATTCCAGAGTTCCCAGATCAAGGAGAAAATATTGCAAGCAGCTAGAAAGAAACAATTCAAGTATTGTGGAAATACAATCAGGATAACACAAGATCTAGCACCCTCTACATTAAGGGATCGAAGGGCATGGAATAGGATATTCCAGAAGTCAAAGGAACTAGGACTAAAATCAAGAATCACCTACCCAGCAAAACTGAATATAATACTTCAGGGGAAAAATTGGTCTTTCAATGAAATAGAGGACTTTCAAACATTCTTGATGAAAAGACCAGAGCTGAAAAGAAAATCTGACTTTTAAACACAAGAATGAAGAGAAGCATGAAAAAGTAAATAGCAAAGAGAAGTCATAAGGGACTTTGCAAAAGTTGAACTGTTTACATTGCTACATGGAAAGACAATATTTGTAACTCTTGAAACTATTCAGCATCTGGGTACAGGGTGGGATAACACACACACATGCACATGCACATGCACACCCACATAGAGACAGAGTGCACAAAGTGAACTGAAGAGGAGGGGACCATATCTTAAAAAAAAAATGAAATCAAGCAGTGAGAGAGAAATATATTGGGAGAAGAAAGGGAGAAATGGAATGGGGCAAATTATCTCTCATAAAAGAGGCAAGCAAAAGACTTTTTAGTGAAGGGAAAAAGAGGGGAGGTGAGAGAAAAACATGAGGTCTACTCTCATCACATTCCACTAAAGGAAGGAATAAAATGCACAGTCATTTTGGTATGAAAACATATCTTACAATACAGGAAAGTGGGGGATAAGGGGATAAGCAGGGTGGGGGGGATAATGGAAGGGAGGGCACGGGGAGGAGGGAGCAATTTGAGGTCAACACTCATGGGGAGGGTCAGGATCAAAAAAGAGAACAGAAGTAATGGGGGACAGGATAGGATGGAGGGAAATATAATTAGTTCTTACACAACACTACTATTATGGAAGTCATTTGTAAAACTACACAGATCTGGCCTATACTGAATTGCTTACCTTCCAAAGGGAAGGGGTGGGGAGGGAGGGAGGGCAGAATGGCAGACAGGGGCAATTAGAACGCGCAGTGTTTTGGGGTGGGGGGAGGGGACAAAAGGGGAGAAAATGTGGAACCCAAAATTTTGTGAAAATGAATGTTAAAAGTCAAATAAATTAATAAAAAAATAAAAATAAAAAAATAAAATTAAATAAAATTGAAAAAAAAAAAAAGAATCAACCGTGATACCATATTGCCTTTTTTGACAGCTACCATAGAGGTAGATGAGGGAGGGGTAGGGCTAGTTCTCTAGATATATCTTGACTAGATTTACACAAAGTATTTGGCAATGCCTATCATCTAATCTTGTGAAAAGGATGGAGAGATGGGGCATAAAAAAATAATACAATGAAGAGGATTTAAGTTGGGCTGACTGGTTATAATCAGATAGTAGTCATTAGTGATTGAAAGTCGTTAGGAGATCTTCAGCAGTACGCCCAAGGTCTGCCTTGGCTTTGTTCTCTTTACCATTTCTGTCAATTATCTGGATGAAGGCACATATGCTGCATGCATCAAACTGTCCGGTGACATAAAGCTGAAAAGGATAGGTAAACCACTGTATGAAATAGGAAGAATTAAAAAATAATCTTATCAGGGTAGGATATTGAACTAAATCAAATAAGATGAAATTCAGTATACTCAGTCACTAAAATGGCTTTATGACTTCATCAGTTTGGAAGGGTCTCTTCCTCTTCAGTGGTATGGATAACAACCCATCCCTGGTGGACCACCCTATACAACTCTTGTCTTTGTCCTCTCATAAATTTGCCACAGGAAATCTAACCAAAATGCTGAAGAGTTTTCTTACATCCTCCTGAAATCATAAGGATAGCAATGGAACTCTTTGCTATACACCTGCTATTCTTGTACTTACCTATGACCAACCCATCATTATTTTCCCTCTTAAGCAATTCCTTGGTGCAATTCCATTCTCTATTGGAGTTGCTTAATGGTTGAAGTCTGATCACACACACTGCGCAAGTGATATCAATAAGCATTTGTAAAGAATTTAATCTATGGTAGGCACTGGGTAAGTGTTAGAAATACAGATGACTGTGCTAGTTTTGGCCTGACAATCAATACCAAAAACAAAACCCCAAACCATCCATACGTGGTCACACTAAATGGAGAGATGTTGAATTATATGGATAAATTCACTTGGCAGTATACTCTCCAGGTCTGCCCACAAAGATGATGACGCTGATTCCTACATAGCCAGAGCAAGCTCAGAGTTTGGGAGGCTCTAAAAGAAAAGTGTGTGAGAGAAGAGGTATCAGATGGCTGTATACCAAACTGAAGGTTTATAGAGTGTTGTGTTGACTACATTATTACATGCCTGTAAAACCTGGACAGTCTATCAGCACCATGCCAGAAAACTGAACAGCTTCCACATGAATTGTCTCAGGGATCCTGAAGATCACCTGGCAAGATAAGGTACTGGACACTGAGGTCACTAATAAAAGTGAAGTGTTAAACATTCAAACTCAATTGCAGAGAGTGCAACTCTGATGGGCTAGCCATGTAGTTCAAATGCCAAGTGCACACTGACCCAAAAGACTATTTTAGAGAGAACTCACATGAGGCAAGTGCTCACATAGTGATCAGAAAAAATGGCAGAAGCCACTCTCAAGGCACCCATGAAGAACTTTAATATTGACTATGAGGCATGGGAAACACTTGCACGGGACCCTCCAGAATGGCATGCCTGCATCAAAGAAAGGACTGTGCTCCAGGAGTAAAGCAGAATTGTAGAATCACAAAGGAAACATGAGCTACACAAATCCAGAGCCATTTCTACTCGGTGTTCTAAAGGACTACTCATGCCTGCTGTGGCAGTTCCAGTCAAATTCACATTGGACCAATCAGCCACAGCTCAACACATCTCACCTGATTCAGATTCTGGGATCTCATAGTCTTCTTTGAAAATCAAAGACCAACAACAACCAAAGCAATACCACAATCCTTCCTCTCCAGAAACTTAGATTCTAATGCGGGAAGACAACACTTCCAATGCGGAGTGAACAGTAAGAATGACTGGGCTTCACGTTTTCAAAATGACATTTCCAGGAAGAACACACGAATGGGAAAAGATAAGGTTAATGGGTAAAGAAGCCCAAAACAATAGAGAAGGTGAGCTTAGACAAGACAGTTTCAAAAAGATCTTTTGTTTTTGATTCAGAAAGAAATCTCAGTGAAACAACTGGGGGCAGTGAGAGGCATAGCTTCTAAGTTTGAGGAGATTCTAGCCCCACTGTATTCAGCCCTGGGCAAAGAACACCATAGACGACATCAAAGTTTTAATCCTGGGTTATAGGAGAAGGTTGCTACCATGCTCAAGAGCAGATCAGATTTTGGAGATAAGATTTAATTGTAGACATATGCTGACATTGTGAACAAATGGACTTTTTTCTTTTTTTTTCTTTTTTTTTTCTTTTTTTTTTATTTAACTTTTAACATTCATTTTCACAAAATTTTGGGTTACAAATTTTCTCCCCTTTTATCCCCTACCCCCCCAAACCCAAGCATTCTAATTGCCCCTGTGATCAATCTGCTCTCTCTTCTATCCTCCCTCTCTGCCCTTGTCTCCGTCTTCTCTTTTGTCCTGTAGGGCCAGATAGCTTTCTTTACCTCTTAACCTGTATTTCTTATTTCCTAGTGGTAAGAACATTACAGTTGATCTTAACACTTTTAGTTCCAACTCCTTTAGCTCCCTCCCTCTCTACCCCTTCCCTTTGGAAGACAAGCAATTCAATATAGGCCAAATCTGTGTAGTTTTGCAAATGATTTCCATACTAGTTGTGTTGTATAGGACTAACTATATTTCCCTCCATCCTATCCTGTCCCCCATTACTTCTATTCTCTTATGATCCTTTCCCTCCCCATGAGTGTTGACCTCGGATTGCATTCTCCTCCCCATGCCCTCCCCTCTATCCTCCCCCCCACCCTGCTTGTGCCCTTGTCCCCCACTCTCCTGTATTGTGAGATAGGTTTTCCTATCAAAATGAGTGTGCATTTTATTCTTTCCTTTAGTGGAATGTGATGAGAGTAGACCTCTTTTTCTCTTACCTCCCCTCTTTATCCCTCCACTAATAAGTCTTTTGCTTGCCTCTTTTATGAGAGATAATTTGCCCCATTCAATTTCTCCCTTTCTCCTCCCAATATTTCTCTCTCACTGCTTGATTTCATTTTTTTTTAAGATATGATCCCATCCTCTTCAATTCACTCTGTGCACTCTGTCTCTATGTATGTGTGCATGTGTGCATGTGTGTGTGTGTACTCCCACTCAGTACCCAGATACTGAAAAGTTTCAAGAGTTACAAATATTGTCTTTCCATGTAGGAATGTAAACAGTTCAACTTTAGTAAGTCCCTTATGACTGCTCTTTGCTGTTCACCTTTCCATGGTTCTCTTCATTCTTGTGTTTGAAAGTCAAATTTTCTTTTCAGCTCTGGTCTTTTCATCAAGAAAACCTGAAAATCCTCCATTTCATTGAAAGACCATTTTTTCTCCTGAAGTATTATACTCAGTTTTGCTGGGTAGGTGATTCTTGGTTTTAGTCCTAGTTCCTTTGACTTCTGGAATATCCTATTCCATGCCCTTTGATCCCTTAATGTAGAGGATGCTAGATCTTGTGTTATCCTGATTGTATTTCCACAATACTTGAATTGTTTCTTTCTAGCTGCTTGCAATATTTTCTCTTTCACCTGGGAATTCTGGAATTTGGCCACAATGTTCCTAAGAGTTTCTCTTTTTGGATCTCTTTCATGCGGTGTTCTGTGGATTCCTTGAATATTTATTTTGCCCTCTGGTTCTAGAATCTCAGGGCAGTTTTCCTTGATAATTTAATGAAAGATGATGTCTAGGCTCTTCTTTTGATCATGGTTTTCAGGTAGTCCCATAATTTTTACATTGTCTCTCCTGAAACTATTTTCCAGGTCAGTTGTTTTTCCAATAAGATATTTCACATTATCTTCCATTTTTCCAATCTTCTCGCTATGTTCTGTGATATCTGTCTTTCTCATAAAGTCCTTAGCGTCCATCTGTGCCATTCTAGTTTTGAAAGAACTATTTTCTTCAGTGAGCTTTTGAATCTCCTTTTCCATTTGGCTAATTCTGCTTTTGAAAGCATTCTTCTCCTCATTGGCTTTTTGAACCTCTTTTGCCAATTGAGTTAGGCTAGTTTTCAAGGTGTTAATTTCTTCAACATTTTTTTGGTTCTCCTTTAGCAGGGAGCTGATCTGCTTTTCATGCTTCTCTTTCATCCCTCTCATTTCTCTTCCCAGTTTTTCCTCCATCTCTCTAACTTGATTTTCAAAATTCTTTTTGAGCTCTTCCATGGCCTGAGCCCATTGGGTAGGCTGGGACACAGAAGCCTTGATTTCTGTGTCTTTGACTGATGGTAAGCATTGTTCTTCCTCATCAGAAAGGAAGGGAGGAAATGTCTGTTCTCCAAGAAAGTAGCCTTCTATAGTCTTATTTCTTTTCCCTTTTCTGGGGTGGAGGAACCCGCGTGGCCGCTGGAGATCCCGTCCCCGTAGCCTGCTCGGATCTTTTCCTCTCAGAGCCGCAGCCGCCTCAGGTCTGGGCTGGGCTCCGTGTCTGCAGCGCGAAGGACCCCCCGCGAGAGGTTTGCAGGTCTATCTGGAACAGAAATCTCCCTCTCTCCAATATTCCATGGCCTCTGGGTGCAGAATTCACCGTGAGTTGGTCCCCTCTAGCCGTTCTGTGGGTTGTGGGTTCGGAGCTATGTGTATGTGCATCTTTCTACTCCGCCATCTTGGCTCCGCCCCCAAATGAACTTTTTTTCTTGACAGCATCCTTGGTAAATAAAGCGTATTAATTGATATAAAATTTTACTTCAACAGTATTTTTTGTCAATATTTTTCTTAATTTAGTTGACACTGAATTTTTACCAAACTGTCATGCAATTTAATATATATGGCACATAAATACATAATTACATATCAATATATATGACATAAAATTTCAGCTACAACTATTGCATGCTGACCTTTGCAACATATAAAATAATGTGCCCTTGTTTAGGAAGGAACTTAAATTTTAATCTGGAAACCAGATTAGCCTGAGTCACCTGGCTCCATCGAATGAAAAACAAGTATATTACAAAGTATTCTTGAACAAAAAGTAAGTTATGAAAGTTATGCAACATACAGGCCATAAAAGTATTCAAAGAAGTTCTTTCACTGAAAATTTTGAATTATTTCTTCAGTATTGTTGTTGTTAACGTTATAAAAAAAATCAAAGAAAAAGGAAAAAGTCCTTTATGTATGAAAATACTTACAGCAAATTTTTTTTTTTTTATAATGGGAAAAAATGGAAACCAAAAGGATGTCCATCAGTTGAGGACTAGCTGGATATAATGTGGTCTCTGAATGTGATGGAATACCAGTTTGTTGTAAGAAATGAGGGGAGAAAATAAGTGATTTTTAAAGAAACATAGAAAATCTTTTATGAACTGATGGGGAGAACAAAGTGAATTGAAATAGAAGCATGATTA
Source organism: Notamacropus eugenii (assembly GCF_028372415.1). Taxonomy (NCBI): domain Eukaryota; kingdom Metazoa; phylum Chordata; class Mammalia; order Diprotodontia; family Macropodidae; genus Notamacropus; species Notamacropus eugenii. The sequence goes on along the minus strand of NC_092877.1, from coordinate 362,033,689 downwards.
TAATATTAATGTTATAAAAATGAAAAATGTTGAAGATACTTTTATATACTGGTGAAGAATGAAATAAGTACAACCAGAATAATTTATATGATAACTATATAAAATCAAATAAACTTTGCAAACTGTAAGAACTATAATCAACACAATGACCATCCATAATGAAATATGCTATCCATTATAGAGAGATGGGATATATATGTGGACATATATGTAAAACATTTCTTGTAACACATATACACGTAAAAACAAAACAATCCCCTTAATGTGTGTATACACATATATATACAAAGGAAAGTGAAAGAAAATTAAGGTAAATTTCTTACAAAATTGTATTTTTTGTATATTTAAATCTTGTAAAGTTTTTTATAAAAACAAAATATAACAAATTTCTTGTAACAAATATCCATAGACAATGGGGGTAAATTCCCTTAATGGCTACCTACCTACCTACTTATCTGTCTATCTATCTATCTATCTATCTATCTATCTGTCTGTCTGTCTGTCTGTCTGTCTGTCTGTCTGTCTGTCTGTGTCTGTCTGTCTATCTATCTATCTATCTATCTATCTATCTATCTATCTATCTATCTATCTATCTATCTGTCTATCTATACAGTCTCCCAATGGGGTAGGGAAGTTGGAGGGAGAGAAAGTTAATTTTGATTATTATAACTTTTTCAATAGATAAACAGGGGATTGCTACAGGAGTGAAAGGAACAGATATATTCAGAAAAGATCATGCTACTTTATTTTTTTTTTACAAGAGACCTCTCACAAAGTAGGAGTAATGCACAACAATTTTAAAATAATCATCACTCAGTGGATTGATGAAAATTGGTATTATATGAAAAGCATTATGCCCCAGGCTCCAATTAAACTTAACTGAATGAATAAATACATAAATTAATTAATTAATGGAATACTTACTTTGAAGAAACATTCCAATGGGAAAGACAACACATAAATTTTCAATCTACATTAGATGAAAAGGTTCTGTGTTCTTTAAAGTATAGTAGAAAATCAGATGATAATTTATCTTTTATGTCGTGTAACTGATACAATCAGGTAAGTTTCTGATTTTGAATTATTTGGAACTGTCACAAATTTTTGTGGTGAAAACTTTTATTGAAGTCTTCATTAGCTTTAATTTAAGTTGTGGTGGTGTCAAATTTAAATAGAAATGGGGCCCTCTAATCCATACTTAAGACTCCCTGTAGGTCACATATTAGTTTTATAAGGTTGTATTACTTTTGTTTTATTGCACTGTTATTTTGTTAAATATTTCCTAATTGTATTTTTCTCTAGATCAGGCAGCATTCAGTAGTGTTGCAGGTAGCATGGAGTCTACTGACCACATAATTAGCACCTCTGATCTATAGCACCCACAGATGCACAAAGCATCACCTCCACAACAGTTTTTCTTTTCTTTTCTTTTTAAAGGTGTTTTATCAGCTCAGTCACTTTCTCTTTTATTATTATTTTGTTTTCAGTGTTCTGCAATCACTTCCATATATCTTAGATTTTTTGCCCTCCCTCCCCCTTCTTCCCCACCTACCTCCCCACTTCCTCCCTGAGATGGCATACAATTTTATATAGGTTCTACACACACATTCCTATTAAATACATTTTTACCTTAGTTATGTTGCACAGAAGAATTAAAATGAATGGGAGAAATCATAAAACAAAACAAAATGTAATACAAAAGAAAATGATCTGCTTCATTCTGCAATCAAATTCCATAGTTCTTTCTCTGGATGTGGAAGGCATTTTGCCTTAAGAGACCATTGGGAAGTTTTTAAGTCCTTGCATGACAATGAAATACTAAGACTACCAGAAAAATTTCTCCCACACTGTTGTTGTTGCTGTGTACAAAGTTCTCCTGGTTCTGCTCCTTTCACTCAGCATCAGTTCATATAAGTCTTTCCAGGCCTCTCTGAAGTCTTCTTGTTCATCATTTCTTATGGCGCAGTAGTACTCTATTACATTCATATATCACAGTTTATTCAGCCATTCCCCAATTGATGGGCATCCCCTTGATTTCCAATTTTTGGCCACCACAAAGAGAGCTGCTATAAATATTTTTGTACATGTCAGACCCTTTCCCATTTTTATGATCTCTTGGGGAAGTAGCATTCTTGGGTCAAAGGGTATGCACATTTTTGTACCCCTTTAGGCATAGTTCCAAATTGCTCTCCAGAGTGTTTGGATCACCTCACAGCTCCACCAACAATGAATTAGCATTCCAACTCTCCCACATCTATCATCTTCCTGTTTTGTCATGTTAGCCAATCTGAAAGGTGTGATGTGGTATCTAAGAGTTGTTTTGCATCTCTCTAATCAACAGTGATTTAGAGCATTTTTTCATATAACCATAGATAGCTTTAATTTCTACCTCTGAAAACTGCCACAACAATTACTTTTCAAGATGATGAATGCTTGGACTAGGCCAGAAGCCAGATTGTGGTCTAGACTCTAGAGGGTGCTGCCAATTTGCAGGGCTTTTAGAAGTGCATGTCAATCAGCAGCAGCTAGTGAACAACTGGAGTTGGTGAGGAAGGTGCTCCCCTTTTCCATGAAGATTTTTTATTCAGTGATAGCCAGAGGTCACCAAGCTGGTATAGTATGGTTATTCAGTGTCATGGTATATGTCACCATTTGAATCGATAGAACCTGTTTGTCCCTTCACTTGTCTTGCTCCTTCAGCTAGGCTGGTTTGCTTATCCTATGGTTGGCAGCTGGTCAGTAGCTAGTGGGATGGCTGGTACCTTTTCCACAGGGGATGCTTACCTGGTAATGGTTAGGCTAGAAATTGACCAGTGTGTGGAGGTGGGGGGGATGTGAGAGAGGATACTGCTGATATTAAATTCAATTACATATTTGTCCTAATGTTTGGAAAAGATGACATTCTACATGCATCTTGTGTAGAAATTCTTTGTTATCAACCACAAATCTGAGAAAAATGGTGAGTAGTATGTGAATGTGAGTACTATGTGAATAGCTTGAAAGTAAAAACTAAGTAATTTAATTAGCTCTGACTAAAAACCTATTGCACTGAGTCCCTATGCTAGGTGCTGATGATACAAGGATAGAAATGCAAAACAATTCTTGCCATCCGAAGCTTACATTCTGGGGAGCTATTGTCATATTAGTATTCATGGTAGGAATTATAGGAGTTAGATATGATCTACTCCTACCCTCTCATTTTATTACTAAACAACTGATGCCAGAGCAGTTAAGTGACTTGCTTGAGGTCACAGAAATAGTCAGGTAGCAGAATCAAGAGATTAAAAAATATATATAAAGATAAACAAAATATTTTATTGTATGAAATATTTTGTATAATTCATTCACATATTATATAAAATATATTATTTCATTTATTATTTTTCCTTCAGATATTAAAAAATAGCATCAGCTCTCAAGAAATGGTTGCAAACACTTTTTATAAGCACTATAGTTATTTTCTTTCCTTTCAGTTTACCTATCAATTTGCTTTCGTAATTTGTACCACATCTAATATTTAGCTTGGAATATAGCTACCTGTATACGTATAGTAACTGTAAAACAAACTTTATACACAGAAATGAAAAATGCATGTTTCACTTACCCATGTAAATGAAAAATAACCTGGGAGTGTTTATTAGTGCTGTCTTTGTACATAACCACCAAATGATTAAAGTCAGTGGAATTCTATTGGGCTTTGTAATTCATAGCCCACTAAACAATTCTGTTGAAAAGTAGATACATTTTTATGGAATGTGGCCTGCAAGCAACATGTCATTGATCAGTGTTCTATGATGTTATAGTAGTCAATTTAAAAATCAATTAAGCCAAAGTTACTTACAAACAAAAATGTACTATATCTTATGAACAGAAGAAAAAAATATGAACAATGCAAAGGATGTGGTTATAATTAGAAAGGGAATATAATAGAACTAAAACTCACACCTGATAAAAATCTCTTCCATTCATGGCTATGTTCAGAGACAGCAGTTTCAATTGAGAGATGCAATCACAGACAGATTTCAAGGATTTTAGAAGACAGTGAGAGGAGAATATGACTGTTCATTTCATCTGTTTTCTTTAAAAATCATTTCTATTCCTCATGAAAGATATCAGATTCTATGATGTGAGAGTCCAAATGTGCTGTATGTCCAACTACAGTAGTTGGAGAAACTTAGAGCTGTCCTTAAGCATTTTTACCCATTTGTCTTCTCTGTGTTGTCCTCCATCCATTTTCTTCCTATGGAAAATATATTGTTTGGAAAACATTATTTTACTGTTTAAATCTTTGTGTGCCTAGGGATTGTTTTGCACCCAGAATACCATCCTGACCTCAGTGACTCTAGGAATGCTGCAGATGGCTACAAGGAATTTCGGGTTCTCCCAAGGCTTGGATCCACCTTCAAATATTCATATTTTGGTTCTACTGATCTGGGTGTTGTTTAGGGTCCACTTATTTGGGATCCACCCAAGCTTGTGTTTTGGTTTCCAATCAAATTTTAAAGAATGTTTCCATTTACTAATATCTATCTCAATCTACTTTGTTTATAAGATTGCTTAATTGTGTACTTGCAATTCTTGCGTGGATAACCTATGAAAACCTTCTAGAGCTTGGAAGAGAGGGAGCCGCACTTCCACAAAACAACCTGGCAAGTTTCTTTCTAAACTGATTTCAGATACTGGGGTTTGCTCCTGTGAACAACAATCCTTAAAGAACCTCAGTGCTATCTACATAAGTTTGTTGTCTCATCAAGTTCTCTGCAGACTTGTTTTGGACCACCATTTATTACTATGTTGTGAAGAGTTGTAATTATTCTTCATAATGTTTTCCAACTTCCTCTGTGAGATTTTACAAACAAGTTTATATTCTAAATTAGTATTGCCTTTTACTGGTCTATTGCACTTAGGAGCTCAGTGGTTTGCCTGCTAAAGGAGTTTCCAGGCTGTTGTTGGCACTTAATTACACTGGAGAACTTCTTTCAGGAACGTGCAGATGTCTGTTCTTTCATTCACCTCTCATTTTTTGATATCATCAGCTTGTTTCCAGCAGGTAAGGCTGGAGTTGTTTCAGTTGCATACTATTCCCCTTCTTTCTTCTAATTTGGTATTGATTTTAATTTTTTGCTTTAACATGTCAATGATCTGACTGTGTTTAAGCAACTGATTAAAAAATGACTACTACATACGTAACTAGTCACTTCTTGTCAGTTTTTTTTTTTATATTCCATTTCAATTGGCTGAATTTACTAGATGTTTAGCATCTCCTGACTTTTTCTTTTATTGTATTTTAGACTCAAATGCCAGAATTCAAATTACAGAATAGAAAAAAGAACCAAAAACATATCATGAACTTAAATACAAAATTAAAACGAAGAAAAAAGCATGCCATATGTATAGCAGAACGTAAGAGAGGATTCAAATTATGTCACAATAAATTTTCAGAAAGCCTATATGATAATACTGGTGTTGAAAATTGTCCATCTTTTCTTTGCTTTCTTGTACGCACTTTTCTAATTTATTTTTTCCCCTCCTCCCCAGCCCCCAGCAGGATACAAGAAAGTTTAGATATGTTTCTATATAGCTATAGATATATACATACACAGAAACATATATACACAGATAAAAACATATACAGATACATATAAAATACAGTATATAGACATATACTTTCCCAAACATATTCTACTCCTGATTGTTGTTTTTTGTTTTATGTGCATGTCTCGTTTCCTATCCCTCCTACCTCCTTTACTTTACTTCTACCCACTACCTTGTCCTCCTATTACTTGCCTACCCCCCTCCAAGGATCTCTCCCCTATCCTTTCATTCCCATAAATCTAAATATCCTTCTATACTCCCCTTTTAACTATTCCCTCCCTCCTCCCCTCTAAAGATCCCTCTCTTGTCCTTTCCCCTCTCCCTATGCCCTTACCATTTCATTTCTTCTGAATCTAGAAGACATTTATACTCTTCTAAATATGCACACACAAATCTATATCTATATCTATATCTATACACATACTTATATATAGTTCCCTCTTAAACCCATTCCCAATGAAAGTAGGTTACCTGAACTATCAACCCTTCTTCCCCATCTAATTCCTCTGCATCGAGTCTTCCTCTTGCACCTCATTTGTGTAAAATAATTACTTTTTTTTGCTATTCCTAAATGGTTTTACTTTAAAAATTCTTATCCTATTCAGGTTTTCCCCAATCTTACCCATGAGTCACTCAATTATTAATAAGAAACTCAGACATACATTATATGTGTGTGTATGTGTATGTACACATATATACATATACACATACACATATATGTAATAAACAGTATGTCCTTATGAATCCCTTATGATCAGTCTTTGGTATGTACTTTATAATTCTCTTGGTTCTTGTATGTCAATTCTTCTATTAAGTTCAGGATTTTTTTTTTAACAAAAATCTTGAAATTCTGAAAGTTTATCAAATGCCCATTTTTTTTCCTTCAGGATAATACTTAACCTTACTGGGCATGATATTTTGGGCTTCAGTCCCAGTTCTTTTGCTCTTTGATATATTATGTTCCAAGACCTGCAATCCTTTAATGTCTCTGTGCTAGGTTTTGTGTGAATCTAATTGTGATACTAATATCAAATACTAATATTTAAATAATTTTAATCTTGATGCTTTAAATATTTTATCCTTGAGCTGAGGGTTTCAGAATTTGACTGATATTCCTATGAGTTTTTCTCAAAGGATCTCTTTGAAGTGGTGATCCATGGATTTTTTTTTCTGTTCCTACTTTCTCTCTCTTGTTCTAATGCTTCAGGACAATTTTCTTTAATTATTTCTTGTATTATTGTATCAAGATTCTTTTTTTGATCATAACTTTCAGTTAGTCTGATTGTTTTTAAATTTTCTCTTCTTGATCTATTCCCTAAATCTGTTGTTTTTCTTATAAGATGTTCTACTTTTTCATTATTCATATTTTAATTAATTATTTTTCTGATCTCTTATAATTTTGTATTTCAGTAAGCACCCCAACATATGGGGGAGGGAGGATTGCTATCACAGGTTCTTAGATCTGCATTTATAAAAGGAAAGGCAACTTTTGAGGGGTCAAGAATCACTTTAATTACATTCAACATATAAGCACCAACAGACAGGCCTCTAGTACATACATATATACATAGTTAACCAGTGAGCGAAGCACCAACACCTGGGTTTTCAAAGCTAGGGGGCTTCTTAGTGGCTTCCCAGAGTCTCATCTGGCACACATTCTTCCAGAACTAAGCACCCAAGCAAAACCTCCCCTCACGGTATATATACTCTTTCCAGAGCCAGAGGGCATGACCCCTAGAGACCCAGTGCCTCATTAGCAATCAACCAAAGGAAACAAGCCTCCCTCAATAACCCCACATGAAGCCTCTCAATGGGCAGGGAAGATTTCTAACCCCCATTACATTTCACTGGCTTCACTTTGCCCAGTTCTAATTTTCAAGGTGTCATTTTCTTCCTTAAGATTCTGGATTTCCTTTTCTAATTGGCTAACTTTCCTTTCATGACCTTCTTGTTTTTCCTGGATTACTCTTATTTTTTCTTTAGTTTTTTCTCCATCTCTGTCATTTGATTTTTAAAGTGTTTTTTAAGATCTTCTATAAATTCTTTCGGGACAGGTGACTAGGTTGTTACTTCAGTGTCCTCCTCTGAATATGAACCCCTGCCATCTCTATTCCCATGATAGCTTTCTATGGCTGGACTCTTTTTCCTTTTTGTGGTAATAGCTTAATTTTGTAATCACTTCTAGGCCTCTTCCCCCAAATCTTCAGTTTTCCCCTCTAGCTTGGAACCAAAGCCAAACCTCCAGTCTCCTGTAAGTGCTTTCTGCCCTATTGCTCCTGCACTCCCCCGGCATGTGCTAGATCCTTCTCACCATACTGCTCTCCACAGCACAGCTGGGTCTGGCTTTCCTCATCAGCAGACATTTCCTTGATCTTCCTGGGCTTAAATACCTAGCTCCCCCTACTTGTGTGTGTTTGTCCTTTGTTGCTTAAGAAGGCCATTCCATCAGAGAAGTAATGACATGACTTGCACGTGACTTTGTTTTGTGTGAGGGAGGGCTGTGCAGGTCACCAGCCTCACTTCTCCTCCAGAGTCACCTGAATACAGTGACCAGATATTCATCAGGATGACTGACCCAGTATGAGGCAATTGGGGTTAAGTGACTTGCCCAAGGTCACAGTTCTAGTGAGTGTCAAGTGTCTGAGGTGAGATTTGAACTCAAGTCCTCCTGACTCCTTCACTGGTGCTCTATCCACTGTACCACCTAGCTGCCACCACTCCCCCCACCATTCCTGGCATGAAACTTCCTTTGACTAGGACCCAGGCAGCCTCTCAAATCAAGTAGCCCCAGGGTTTGCCCCTTGTGGCTTATTGTTAAAAGGGACCCTAACCTGTAGGTGTTTGCCCCTCACAAGGATGAAACCTCATCCTGGGATTTTTGTCCTGATTTTCTCAAATTGTCCCAGGAAGCCCTCAGCTGTGGCCATATTCTTATTTATCTCCACCCACACTTTGTTCACCCTAAGGTACTATTTTATCTCTTTTGTGGGAGAAATATTGAGAGCTTGGAATTTTCTGATCTACTCTACCATCCTCCCAGAGTCCTCTCCTCCTGACTCTTTTTCAAAGTATTCATGATAGGTACGAGGCTCCCTGAGAGCTGACAGGCTCTTGGTCTCATTTTTGTTTGCTTTTTAATTCTGAATAATTTTCAGCATATTTTCTCTGAAATAGCTTCTTATGCCTTTTTTCCTTCATTTAACTCACAGAATATTAAATTATCTGTTGGTTTGTTTTGGAAGGTTTTATTTCTCTATTGCCTTATCTTTTGTACCATATTGGTGCACATGCTATAACTTTTTATGGGGATTTTTTGTAAATACTTAGTATGAACACTGCAATATGAGATGATCAGATGTCCCATGAGATGATGCTTGAAATGACTATAATACAAAGTAACATGTAGGTTCATGAGAGGGACAGAGTACTTTCTGTGTGAAGTGTTGAGAGAAGAAATATGACTAGCATGATCAAGGAAATTTTCATGGAGAAAGGAGCAACGTAACAAATGACTGAAGATTTGTACATGAGAAAACACAAGCCTCAGGACCCTAACGAATTTGCCCAAGGTCACCAAAGAAACACATCAGATGGGAGATGTGACCCCAGCACCTTCACTTTTAGAGCCAGTGTTCTTTCTACTATGCTATATTTCTTCCTTAAAGGTTCCTTTCAGATCAAAGAAGTTAGGCTTCCAAAGTTAAGAATATAGCAGATGGGGGAGGAAGAAAGTTATCCCAGACCCAGAAAGCCACTTGAGCAAAGGCATTGAGAATGTATGGCTCAAATACAGGCAAGGTAGTTGGGAGAAATATATGCCTGAAAATCCCTTGCACAGGCAATTATCAGCCAGATTATAAATTTTCTGCACTAACTTCCATTACCAGTTTTAAGATGCAAGGATATTAGTAGTTCATGAATACTTTCAAAGACACTGATGCTGAACCCCCACAAAATCCATTTATTCTTTTAAAAATCCATTTTAATGGACTGTTGAACATATGCAAAAGAGGTAGCATTATAAATTTCTTTGGTGGTATCAGATTAAAGAAATACACCTTTATAAAGAAAAAAAAAACATTTAAATCAAAATTGGTTTCAGTACCTAGCAAGAATAATACTCATCCCAATGAGATACAATAAACTAAGGCTTCCTTTGTTTGTTATCAATGGATTTAATTAAGGCACAATTAAAATTGTATTAATTTTATGTTTCCCTACATCTGGTTTTATGCAAGGGTATTTCTTTGCCTGAAAAAATATTGTTTGATGATCATACAAAGACTGCAAAAGATCTATTAAAGATCAGCAAGCCAACAACTGGTATTGACAGTGTAGAGGATACAAGAAATATTTATGTATGGTCTTTCCCCACCAAGGAAATGTCAGAACTACTTGGGAAAGCAAAACTAATGTACAAGGAAAGAGAGAAGTGGGAAATTGAGAGCAACAGAAGATAGGACAGAACTAAGTACTAAACTATATGTTACTACCGGCTTTGGGTGCAATATGTTTCAGTCAACTGGCCTCCACATATCAGACACATGTTCGGTACATATCACATTCAGTTTTCCTCTTGTATGCCTTTGCAAAGGTTACCCCACATGCCTAATAAACTGCTCAGTTCTCACATCCCTTCTTGGAGTCCATATCTTCTTTCAAAGCTCAAGTCACATTCTATCTTATAAAAGAAGCTGTTTTGTTTTTTTTTTTTCTTTTTAAGTGATTTCCAGAAATTAGAAAAGGTTAGTGATCTTTAATTGTTTTGTATTTCTTTTAACGTACAACATATTATATTTATCCTCTGGCACCATCACCACTTTGGTAGAGCCCCTTATCCCCTTACTTCCAGACTATCACAATGGCCTTTTGGTAGATCTGGCTGCCTCAACTCTCTCGCCACACCAATCTATCCTCCATTCAGATATTAAAGTGATTTTCCCAAAGCACAGTTCCAATTATGTCACTCTCTCTCTCTCTCTCTCTCTCTCTCTCTCTCTCTCTCTCTCTCTCTCTCTCTCTCTCTCTCACAGACACACACACACACACACACACACTCAGAGCTGCCTTCTTTTTGCCTGTAGGAATAAATACAAAAATGCTTTGTTTGGCATTCAAAGTCCTCCTTAATCTGGCCCCCTCCTACCTATTTTATATCCTTCTTTTAGAAGTCAAGTTCCATGAAGGCAGGACTTGTCTCATTTATTATTCCCATTTGCACCTGGAGTGAATGCAACCTGGCAAGGGCTTCCTAAATGCTAGTTGAATTGAATAATTCAGAAAAGGAAAAGAGATCAATAGGAGCTAGTCAAGGAAGGCATAATGAATAAAGTCAGATGTACCTGAGCTCCTATCAGGTTTTCAGATGAAGAAGTGAAAGACCCTCAGGCTCAAAAGCAGAAAAACTAAGCTATAAAACTAATACATAAAGTCTTTTCCAATGGCCAAATTCTGCATCTTACTGAATATTCTCCACCTTCTTTTTTTTTTAAATACTCACATTGAAAAGATAAATCGCTAAGTGAGAGTACCATTTGCACTTCTGAGGTTCATTATTTAATTACATAGTCATTTAATGACTAGGACTGTGCTAGGTATTATGAAGAAGACAAAAGGCATCATAGAAATGGCAGCTGCCTTTAAAACTAATATTTCTGTAGAAGAGAAAAATCGGTGTAACAAGAGAGTCCTCAGTAGGTCATCATGGGGGGCTCAGGCCTTAAGCTTCTCCCACTGGCTCCCCTTTTAGGACATTTTTTGACCAATGAGATTACTAAAAAGGTGGAGAGTTAAAAGGAAGACAAACTGAATGATCATCCCTAGACAACTGAGAGTTGGTGGTATTGATTTGTAGAGGACAGCATTGAACTAACTACCCCAGATGTATTTTTCTGGCATTTCAGGAACCTGAACAGACCACATATGAGAATAACAGTGTTTGCTTTTTCATCAATTCAGACCGACACTGTAATATTCATTCTTACAGTTTTGACTTTTTCCCATTACTCTCAAAACTAAGTAGTCCAAAAAAAAAGTAGTTTAATGTCGATTAAGTCATTGTGATGTACAAGAAAGTATTTTTTAGCTCCTAAAGCTTATTCCTAGAATCTCAGAATACTAGAGCCAGAAGACAACTTCCAGGTCACAACAATAACCTCACAGGAGAGAAATGAGGTTAACTGATTTTCCTAAGTAGTTAATTAATGGCAAAGCTCTGATGAAAATCCTATCCTCTATTGTGGGCCCTCTTCTGTCTTCTAGACAGTTTCATACACTCCCTTGGTTTTACTGATAAACCCTAATCAAATGACTCTCAAATCTGTATCTGCATCCTTTATCTCTCTCCTAAGCTGTGATCCTCTCCTTTATTGGCAGCTGCCTACTGAACCCAAAAGACTGATGCTCCCACTTCAGTATGTCCCAATTGAACACCTCTCCTGTTTCCCCCAAAATGCTCTAGGGCTTATTCTGCATCCCTCAATGTCACTCACTCATATAACCAAGCTGTTGCCAAGGTTCGTTCATTTTACCTTTCAACATCTCTTGAATATACTCCCTCTTCTCCTCTGACACCATCATCACACTTTGGTAGAGACCCTCATCACCTTCTGCTCACCTTCGGACTATCCCAATGGCCTTCTGGTAGATCTGGCTGCCTGAAGTCTCTCCCCACACCAATCTATCTTCCATTCAGACATTAAAGAGATTTTCCTAAAGCGCAGGTCCAATTACGCTATGCACGCACGCGTGCGCACACACACACACATATACACACACACACACACACACACACAAACACACACACACACTGGTGTTTTCTTTTTCCCTGCAGGAGAAAATATAAAATGCCTTGTTGAGCATTCAAAGTCCTTTCTGATCTGGTCCCCTCCTACCTTTCTAGTCTTTTTACACCTTATTGTTCCACACATACTCTTTGATCTGGTTACACTGGTCTCCATCTCTCAGCTCTGGCACTTTCTCTGGCTGTTCCCCATCACTGGAATACTCTTCTTCCTCTGTTCTAAGGACATGACTGAATTCCTTTAAGTATCAACTAAAATCTCACCTTCACCAGGAAATCTTCCCCCAAGTTCTCTCAATTTCAGTAACTTCCGTATTTATCTTCTACACAGTTTGCTTTGTATATATTTATTTGCATAGTGGATCATAAGCTACTGGGGGGCTGGTGCTGTCTTTGCTTCTTTTTTATAATCCCAACATTTAGCACCATTTGGCACATAACAGATTCTTAATAAATGTTACTGATTGATTTATATTGATGGTCCCAATATATAAAAATGCTGTACAACCAATAAAAACCATGTAAAACGTTCCTGCACCATTTTGGGTGCTGAGGGAGACAAAAAATTTAGGGGAAGAAAAACACCAAAGTACCTTCCAGGAGTCTGCAGTACAGTATGAAGAGATCATAGCAGAAGAATATAATAATAACATGGATAGCAATGGTGCACAATATTACTTGATAAGTGCATTAGAATCTTAAAAAGTGCTATGCTAAGTCTACGAGTAAAGGTCCTTACAGGGGGTGGGGCCATGATGGCAGAGTAAAAGCAGGGACTTCCCTGATCTCTCCCAAGCCCTCCAAATACCTATAAAAATGACTTCAAACAAATTCTAGGGCTACAGAACCCACAAAATGACAGAATGCAAAAAATTCCCCATTCAAGACAAGCTGGAAAGTCTACAGGAAGTGTCTTTAACACTGGGCAGGAAAGAGAGCACAGTCCAGTGTGGGTCACACCAGCACAGACCAGCTGGAGCAGGCCTCAGGGGACTGAGTCGCTGGCAGCTGTGGCAGTTTCTGAACTTCTCGGCCCACAAATGCCAAGAGGGTCAGTGGAAGGATTCTGTGGAACCTGGGTGAAAAAGGAGCTCACCTTAAAAAACAGATTAACCCAAATGTCAAAAGAAATCCAAAAAGCCAATGAGGAAAAGAATGCCTTAAAATGCAGAATTGGCCAAATGGAAAAGGGGCTCCAAAAACTCACTGAAGAAAATAATTTCTTCAAAATCAGAATGGAGCAAATGAAAACTTTATGAGAAATCAAGAAATTATAAAGCAAAACCAAAAGAATGAGAAAATAGAAGACAATGTGAAATATCTCTCTGGCAAAACCACTGACCTAGAAAATAAATCCAAGAGATTGATTTAAAAATTATTCAATTACCTGAAAGCCATAATCAAAAAAAGGGCCTAGACATAAAATATCTAGCTAGCTAGCTATTTACTCCAACTATCCTAATACTGAGGAAGGTCTCATGAGTTATAAATATCTTTCCACATAGGAATGTAAACAGTTCAACTTTCTTAAGTCTTTTATGATTTCTCTTTCTTGTCTGTCTTTTCATGTTTCTCAGTTCTTGTATTTTAAAGTCAAATTTTCTATTCAGTTCTGGTCTTTTCATCAAGAATGCCTAAAAGTTCTGTATTTCATTGAATTTCCATATTTTCCCCTGATGGATTATACTCAGTTTTGCTGGACAGGTGATCCTTGGTTTTAATCCTAGCTCCTCTGACCTCTGGAATATCATATTCCAAGCCCTGCAATTCCTTAATGTAGAAGCTGCTAGATCTTGGGTTATCCTTGTATTTCCACAGTACTCAAATTGTTTTTTTCTGACTGCTTGCAATATTTTCTCCTTGTCCTGGGAACTCTGAAATTTGGCTATAATATTCCTAGGAGTTTTCCTTTTGGGATCTCTTCCTGGGATTTGAGAATTTCTTCAGTGAGCTTTTGGACCTCTTCTTCCATTTGGCCCATTCTGCTTTTTAAGGCATTTTCCTCATTGGTTTTTTGGACCCCTTTTGTCATTTGGGTTACTCTAATTTTAAAGGTGTTACTTTCTTCAGCATTTTTTGGGTCTCCTTTAGTAAGCTGTTGACCTGTTTTTCATGATTTTCTTGCATCATTTTTCTCTTCCCAAATTTTCCTCTACTTTTCTTATCAGATTTTCAAAATCCTTTTTGAGCACTTCCATGTCCTGAGACCAATTCCTATTTTTCTTGGAGGTTCAGGATGCAGGAGGTTTGACTTTGTTGTCTTCTTCTGGTTTTATGTTTTGATTTTCCTCATCACCAGTGATGTAAGAAAATACCTCTTCACAAAATACCTCTTCACCTAGAAAGTAAGAAGCTATAATCTGTTTCTTTTCCCCAGTTTGCTCATTTTCCCAGTCAATTACTTGACTTTTGAACTCTTTGTTAAGTGGAGGGCTCCAGAAGCAGCTGCTGTTTAGGCAGTGACTGTCACTCCCCTGAGGCTGGGGCCAGGGCTGGGGCTGGAATGCTCCACTCTCAGTCAGGTGAGACATCCATCTCACTGACCTTCTAAGCTGTCTCTGGTGTTTGTGCGCTGAGAAATCTGGAAACCGCTGGAGCAGCTGATGATTCAGTCCCATAAGGCCTCTTCCAGTTCCTTTTATGCTGGCATACCCCACACTTAACTGCACTCCACTCTTAGCCCAGTGCAACAGACCCTTCCTGTCAACCTTTCAGTTTGTCTTGGGCTGGAATTTGCTTCAGTCTGTCATTTTGTGGCTTAAGTTACTCTAGAATTTATTTAGAATCATTGTTTTACAGGTCTTTTGAGTGGTTTGGGGGTTTTGATTTGCTTCTACTCTACCACCTTGGCTCCCTCCCTACCTTCCTCTGTCTTTACTAAGAAGTTTGAGTCTAAAATCTAGCTACAGATTAGGAGGCTTATCCTTGCTTTGTAAAATTGTATGTTTACCTGTTTTTGTTTAAATATATGGTCAAATGTGATAAAGCCATTAACCACCTACACTGCTAATGTTTGCTAATCATTGTTTAATGCAGCACTGAGATGAGGTGCCTGAGGAACTCCTAGGAAGAGAGACAAAAGAAAGACTGTAAAATGTAGGGCATTAAGTGCCCCCTCCCCAAAGATTCCCTCTCCCCAATCTCTTCCTGGGTTCCAGATTGTGCAGTTATTCATTTATACTACAACTTTCCAGGATAAAAAGGATATTTTAATTAGAGATTTTCTACATAAAGGAGTAATAAGCAGTAGAGATGGCTAGCTAACTATCTGGGTTTTCATTTGTCTGTTTTTTAAAAGAAAAACTACTCCTCCAGAGGGAAGTGCTAGATAGAAAATCACACCCAAAATGGGGAAGAGTCATAGACCTCCCCCCCCCCCCCATAGTATCTGTGTGACTTTCAATATCTGAATCCTCAATTGTAAATGAGGGAGGTAGGCTAGTGGTAGACTAAATCACCACTAGGGCCCCTTCATGCTTTAAATTTACAAAACACACACACACATGCATGCACGAGCGCATACACACACACACACACACACACACACACACACACACACACACATACACACACACACCAAGAAAAAAGTGGGAAATGCGAATGACTGACTGAAGACCCTAACTGCCTTTTCAACTCAATGAAATCAATCCACCTGGCTCCTTTGGGGAGTCAGATGAATAGCGTCAGTGTTTGTAAAACTTCTAATATCTTATTTTTAGCTTAACAAGGTCAATAAAATCATGGGGTAGGGGAATATGGACCCCTAAAAGGAAAGCATTATGTTGCTGAAAGCAACCCAGTGCCTGAATTTTCCCGTACCTTTTAGCAGCCCAGATCACTGGAGCCTCAGCCCAAGGCAACTGGCCTACCCAAGCCCACCTAGATCACCTAATTAACTTACTTGACTTTCTTTTCACTATCTCTCTGGGCCCACCCCAGACTACTTCCATATACCCACCTTAATCCCATCTAAATCACCTAATTAGCCTACTTGATGTCCTTTCACTGCTTGTATCTGGCCCACCCCAGACTACTTACCACTCATTAATGGAGGTAAATAAATAATCCAAATCCTTTCACTGTTCTTTTTGTATATAAGCATCAATCTCACCCCCATTAAATTGCAGGTTCACTAGGAACCCTGCCTGCTCCTATTGGCTTTACGATGAACCTTGCATTTGACTGGGAGGAGTGTGTGAATTCATTCCAGGGATACTGCCCTTTACCCTGATATTCCAGGGTTCCCAGGACCCTAAACCACATCAGAGTACTGCCTATGAAATAATCAAGGACTGAGTGTATTTCTGTCCAATGCTTAAAATACTTAAGCAGCTGACCCCTTCTCGTCGACATTCTCTCTGCAGTTTTGTTTAGATTGTGTGGCAATGTTTTAGAAACCATTCCTTTCCAGTGTTTGCAGGGATACCTCATTTTGAGCACCCCTGGGTAAATGAGACTTTGAAGTTCACTAAGGGAACCTATCATTCAAGCTACAGAACAAAAATAGCCAAAAGGGAAGGTCACTGATTTGATTCTAAGTACTAATTACCTTTGTATTTCAATGGCTTGCATTCACATTATGCTTGTCAAATTCTTTATCACATTTGTTTTTGTATCTTTGAATGACTGACTTGAACTTTTGGCACTTTATTAGTTTTATTCTTATGCTGTTAGTTTGGGTAATGAGTCAAAGTGCTAGGGATGAAACCCCAGTTTAACATCTATTTGACCTTTGACTGAACCTTAGGAGGGCAGAAGGATGGAGGTGGACTAAGGGACCACCATGCTCCCTTAATGCTTTAAATTTCCAAGCCAATGGCCCCCTAAAGCATCATGTCGTGGTGACTGGGAAGGGTAGGTAACTGGAGATTTCTTTCCATTTCTCTGGAAAATGTAAACAATATGGCCTATCTAGCTCACAGAATGGCAGTCATGCTGCTAGAGAAAGTAATAAGGAAGCTTTTATTTGGATTCAATTCACATCAGAACTGCACCAGACTCCTCCAGGAGCCAAGCCACCTTTGCTCTGAGTTGTAAATCCCAGTACTTTCTCCAGGGCTTTGGAGGAGAGCTCATTTGCAAGTGTCTCTGTTTTTATGTGTCTGGGTTGGGACAGAGATACCTCATATCCTAAGAAGATAAAATGACCCAGCCACTCTCTACTCACCTGGATATAAACCATAGAATTTTGCTTCAGGGTGTGATTACAGATACAGAATCTTGTCTCCTATCTGGGTCTAATGGCATTTAACTGCTTGGCTCACCAGGTATGTGATACAAGAGGATATGAAAAAAAGGAAGGGGCTTAAGGTTGGAGATGTTGGTGCAAGGCTGTCACCCAGCCCTCAGGTATAGTCTCTGATTTCTAAAGAATCAAATACAAAGCAGAAGAATGTAGACACAGAAACTCCACAAAAGTCAAAATGGCCAGTAACTAGACTCCCCAGAGCTACACAGAGTGATTGCCATAAGATCTTAGCAGTCTCTTTCTGATGTTCCCTAGTAGCAATAGCAACATAGGAGTACACAGCTACAAGGAACGTCAGGCCAAAGGTCTTTGGCTTACCCTTCTTGTATATCCTTCCACAGAGCCTGGGCACAGGCCAACATTCTCATTAGGACTAGTGGCAGCAGCTGCTATCTCCTTGCTCCCACAGTGTAACTGCCCTGCCACCCTGATGGAAACAGAGCAGCAGGAAAAAGCTACAGGGCTCTTGCACAACAGCATTTATTTCCTTTCTCTGACTTGAAGATGGGAGATATATATACATATATATATACATATATATATATGTAGATAGATAGATAGATAGATAGATAGATAGAGATATCTCTATATAAATATATAGAGATATCTCTATATAGAGATATATATATATCTACATATATATAATTTTCCTTTCTTGCAGTGTGATCAGTGTAATGCTATTTTAAATATAGTAAAAGTGTGAGTTCTTTCCAGTGTTCCTTATAATGAAATTTGTTCAAAGAAGATGAATTTTATGGTTAATTTCTTTGAGGTACTTAGAGAATCACTGAGAGGAATCAGTGAGGTAATATGTGTGAAGTACTTAGTAAACCTCAAAGTACTATATGAATACCACAAGAGGCCCAGAGTAGACCACACGTGTTTCTTGTCAGAGGCCCAGCGTAGACCATACGTGTCTCTTGTCAGAGGCCCAGCGTAGACCACACGTGTCTCTTGTCAGAGGCCCAGCCTGAGTTCCAGAAATTCTTTATCACAATGACCACAGAGCACATTTTGACCAGAAGGACTCATGGAAACTGGCTACTCAGAGACAGAGAGGCTATGACCTGGATCCATGAATTAAGTACCCACAGTATTGAAAACAACATTATAATTATTATTATTTCTTTAAAACCATTAGAATTTTGACAATAGGGGAAAATGTCCTCTTACATTAAGCGGCTATTTTCTACCTTAATAGTGACTTACATCTCATCAATTCATTCTCTCCAAACAGACCACATACTTTCCTTTGTTGTTTAGTCATTTTCCAGCTGTTTCAGACTTTCTGTGATGCTTTTGGGGATTTTTTCAGCAAAGATTCTGGAGCAGTCTGCCATTTCCTTCTCCAGCTCATTTTATAGATGAGGAAACAGGGCAGAGTGACTTGCCCAGGGTCACACAGCTACTAAGTGTCTGAGGACAAATTTGAACTCAGATCTTCCTGATTTGAGGCCTGGCACTTTATCCACTATACCACCTAGCTACCCATACACTTCCCCTAACTCTCATTTATTGAATTGGCATAACTGGGCTTATTTTAATTTCAAGGCACACCTGGAACATTAATTTTTTTTAAATTGAAATTTTGGTATTCTGATGAGAGGCAGTAAATGCAAAATAAGTAGTTAATTTTGAGAAAAATCAGCTTAGTTTTTTTTTGGTTCATAAATTCATTGCTTACAATATCGAAAACTACTTAGTTCAATTAGATAAGAGTGCCAGGCCTGGAATCTTTTTCCTGAGCTCAAATATGATCTCAGACTTACATGACTCTGGGGAAGTCATTTACCTCTGTTTGCCTTAGTTTTCTCATTTCTCAAATGAGCTGAAGAAGGAAATGGCAAACCACTTCAGTATCTCTGCCAAGAAAACCCAAATGGGATCATGGAGAGCTGGACACAACTGAATAACAACCCAAAAAATTTGTGATGAAAACTTTCAATAGTCAGAAAAATGTTTCTATATAGTATGAAAGTTCATTCAAACACATAGTAATTCCATTTTTAAAAATTCATTCGAAAATGTTTAATGAATTCAAGTCCCTTTGTCAGATGAATTACATTCTAAGGTCCAGGAAGTACTGGATGATAAGACTGCTGAGTGATTGACAATGCTATTTGGAAGATGAAGCATGGGAGAAATGCCAAGTGATGAGGAAAGAAAAAAATGTAAATGTGCAATTAAAAAAAGTGGGGTAGGAGAAAAAAAGTTTGAAAAACAAAACCAAACAAACAAAACCCCAGGGAGGCTGACTTCAATTCCAGGTGAAATTGTACGGCGTATCTTTAAATATCGTAAAACATCTAGAAAGAGAAGCATTGCTTATAAAGAGTCATTTCCTTTTCTGACATGATTCTAAACTAGCAGATGAGAGGAAAGATGTAAATTTAGTTGAGGCAGATTTTAGTGAAGCTTTTGGTTAAATCTCTCTTATTATTCTTTTGGAGAAGATGGAAAGATACAGAGCAGGAAAAAAGTATTCTCAGATTCCAAGCTGGTTGGATGACAAGACTCAGTATCAACATGGCAGAAGGCACCAAACAGCACATCCCAGGGACCTGTGCTCATCACTGTCATCTTTAATACCATCCTCAATCACTAGGATAAAGGTATAGTTTGCATAGTCATCAAATTTGTGGTTGACACAGTTAGGAGAGATAACAAACACGGGTGACTAAAAAAAGTGGTTTCAAAAGGATCTTGGCATGCTAGATCATTTGGGCTGAATATATTAAAAGATGCAATTCAATGGGGATAAATGTAAAATTATGTGCTTAGGAACCAAAAAAATCAGTGTCACCCATATAAAATTAGAGAAGTGTGGACAGACAGGAGTTGTTCTAGGGGGAAAGGATTTGGGGTTTTAGTGGTCTGCAAGCTTAATATGAATTTATATAGGATACTGTTAAGCTGGAAAGTGACTAAAGAACATTTTTGTGTGTGGGGGTTGGACAAGATGACCACTAGTGTCACTTTCCGTTCTCAGATTCTGTGATTTGATTATCTTTGTTTATCTGCAATAAGGCATTATTGCAATAAGTATGTTATTGTTGTAAATATATACTGAGTTTATCTTTTTGTAATGGCTCACACAGGGAAACTGGCTTGTTCCAGTTGAGCACATTTTTCTCTAGGATCTGATAAGATCTGCTTAAATTGATATGTCTGGGGAAGGTTAGGAGAAGCTTTTAAAATCATCTGAAATGCAGACCTATTTTTAGAGTGTTCAGATATGACTAATAAACCATACACTTCTTCAATCCATTCATCAAAAGAAATGAATTCATTGGTATGGACCACTCCCCCCAAGATCTTCAACAGTTCTGATTTACATTATTTTCATCAATTGCTGTACTCCGCCCCCTCCCCCCTACCCCGCCCCCCCGCCCCCCCCCCCCCCCCCCGCAAAAAAACAAAACAAAACAAAACAAAAACTATCACTTGTTGGTCAACTTTCTAGTGATGAACCTGACTGAATTTAGACAGACTGGTCCATGTACCAGGGATAGCATTGTCTCTATGTTGTACTTCAAACTTTCATAGTTTGAGAGAATGTGTTGTAGGTGTGGTTTGGCTTTTTCTGTATTATCTCCTTTGATGATCTCACCTGCTCTCATGAGTCCAGTTATCATTTCTATGTTTCCAGATCTACGTTTCTATCTCAGATAGCTCTCTGGAACTACAAGATTCCAAGGTCATTCCCTGTTGCACACGTTCCATGTGCACATTCTACTGGCAAACTCAGTGTCAAATTAATCTCTAAGGCACCATAAAATTGCCATTCCCTGCTCAATAACCTTACAGATCTGCCTTTATCTGGGATTCCAGAAACTCAACAATCTATCTCCAACTTATAGGATCAAGGTTCAAATCCCATATCTGACACATACCATTTGCATGACCTTGGTTGAGTCATTTAACTAACTACCTGCCTCAGTTTCCTCATCTGTAAAATGTGAGGTTTGTACTACAGAACCCCCAAAGTACCTCCCAGCTCTAGGGTCCATTTTTACACCCTGTTTCTGGTAAGCTTATGTCACATTTTAATTTCCTGAAAAAATTACACTTCTAGATATTACCTAAATTTGCTATTTCAAATTGTACTTCTGCCCTCAGTCCTGGAATGAACTTAACTAAATCATCTGAATCCTTATCTACTTTCAAAGATAACCTCCAGCTGCACTAGGCATCTCTTTTCCTCAATTTCTTTAAGTTATCTTTGTTTTCATTGCATTCCCCCCCCCACCCCCCCCATACATCCAAGTATAATGCAGGCTCCTAGATTTTTTTTGTCATTGCATCCCTGGCACCCACTAAGAACAAGTCAAAACATGCACTAAAAAGACTATTCAAATCTACACTGGATGACCACCATTGTATCTCACCTGCCTTTTTCTGATGCTTCCTTTTGGTGATTCTGGGCTAAAGAGTCACTTAGGAACACCAGGCCAAAGGCTCCTCCGATTGTCCTTCTTGTTTATATAAACTTTTACTTGAATTGAATACTGAGATTTTATGATAGAAAGAAAAACAATGAAACCTATTAAGGCAGCTGTGAGGCAGTCAAAGAACTTTGTTCAGATGAAGTACTAGGCAATCAAAGGCAGCAGAATTAAGTCATCTGTTGACTGGGGCAGGGATTGGTTTATTCTGAGTCAGAGTAGATAGCATTAATTTGGAATGGTCCTTGATGTTTTCCTACATATGGGTATCTTGCTGTGTACATGATAATAGGCAATTTCCTTTGAGTATTATCAAACATACTCATATCCATCAATGTTACTGATAGAATCAGCCAACAATTTACTTAACCAAATTTTGATAGATAAATACGGTTTAATGTGTAATTAAATTAATGAGCTAATTACATGACAGCTTAGTTTAATTAAATATTTAATGTCAATACTGAGGTGCTACAATCTAGTAATAACATGATATTGTCCTGACAGAGGCTTACTCTGACAACTCATTTGGCATATGCCAAGCTGGCCTCTGTGTGTTCCACTTATGAATCTCTGAAAGCTGTAATAAACATAAAAATGTAATACCAGGCTGGGACCCAGGGAGGTCTACCCTTCACTCTGTAGTGACAGTGGCAGAATGGGGGAGAAAGGAGCAGTGATAGTGAGTACTATGAGAAAAGCAAGGTGAATACATGTCAATATCATCTCAAGATCAAAAAACAGATAAATGTAAACATAGATGAACATGCACAAATAGAATATAACTATTACATACAAAATGGTGAATGACAGTGACATAGTACAACATAATAAACATGATGATGTGATAATATATAACATAATCAATATAGTATAATATGAATATAATATACACAGGATGATCAGTGACAAATTCTGTAACTGAAAATGTGAATATATACTTTCCTATTTTTTTGGTCTGTTGGCCTTCTAATCCAAGTTATATTCTTGAAACTTCAAGGCATTATACACAACAAAGAAAAGAAGATCAATACCACTTTGCTAAAACAAACAAACAACTTTTAAATGTGATAGAAATATATAATCTCCTAACCTTTTTGGTGAAAAGGCCAGCTAGCTGTCACTTAGCTAACCCAGCCACCCCTTTTGCTCAGCAGGACCCTGCACTGTCAAGCCACTTATTTCTGTTTTCCAGTCTATTTCAGACTTTTTGAAGCATTTGGAAGCAACAGAGAGGAAGACGAAGGACAGGGCTGAAGAAAATTGTCAGGTGGAAATCTAAAACACTGAGAACTCAAGGTTTAGATACCACTTGACTTGTTCCTTTTAATCTTGTAATCCTCTAAGAGTAATAAAAATACCTAGATATTTCAAACTTCAAGAAAATTGAAATACCCTAGATCACTATTGATTAGTGAGGTGCAAATTAAAAACAATTCTGAGGTATCGCATCACACTTATCAGATTGGCTAACATGACAAAACAGGATGATGATAAATGTTGGAGAAGATGTGGGAGCGTTGGAACACTAATTCGTTGCTGGTAGAGCTGGGAGCTGATCCAACCATTCTGGAGAGTAATTTGGAACTATGCCCAAAGGGCTACAAAAATGTGCATACCCTTTGACTCAACAATATCGCTTCTAGGACTGTATCCCAAAGAGATCACAGAAATGGGAAAGGGTCCCACATGTACAAAAATATTTATAGCAATTCTCTTTGTGCTGGCCAAAAACTGAAAATCAAGGGGATGCCCATCAATTGGGGAATGGCTGAACATGTTGTGGTAATATGAATTAATGGAATACTATTGTGCTATGAGAAATGATGAACAGGAAGACTTCAGAGAGACCTGGAAAGACTTATATGAACTGATGCTGAGTGAAAGGAGCAGAACCAGGAGAACTTTGTACACAGCAACAACAACAGTGTGCAAGGATTGTTTCTAGTAAACTTAGAACTTCATTGCAATGCAATGACTTAAAAAATTTCTAATGCACTCATGAGACAAAACACCATCCACATCTAAAGAAAGAACTATGGAATTGGATCGCAGATAGAAACAGACCATTTTCTTTTGTATTATGTTTTGCTTTGTTTTATGGTTTCTCCCATTCATTTTAATTCTTCCATGCAATATGTCTTTAATAGGAATGTACGTGTAGAACCTATATAAGATTGTATGCCGTCTCAGGGAGGGAGTGGAGAAGAAGAGGGGAATGAGGGGGAGAAAGGGGGAAAATCTAAGGTATGTGGAAGTGAATGTCAAACACTGAAAACAAATACAATAATTTAATTAAAAAAAAAAAGAAAATTGAAGTACCTCACAATAACTATGAGTATTTCCAAGAATTATTTTTTTCTTCCTTTTTATGCACACTGCAATATTGCACCCAGGAAAGAAGAAATGCTCAAATTTCTGATCAGCAGTTCCAGAGAGAAAATTTTATTAAAGTATTAAATAGGATCTTAAAATTATGAATCTGCTAGGTAAGACATATGGTATCCTATCAAAGCTTTAAAGATCACCTAAATTAGAAAGTTCACAACCTCTCTTAAGAGTCCACTCAGTACCTAATAATGTTTATTTTCAAAGTCTTCATTCTAAGGATTGTTCCTTACAATATTAAAAAGTTAGTCTCCTATCTTTCCATCAGGGTACCTTGTTTCACCTAGACTGACTCTCCAACTCAGTGGGTAGTAAGTGGATGACAGGTGGCGGAGGTGGCTGGCCCCTTTTTCACAGGAGTCGTATCCCTAAAAGATGTCTGTAAGCATTGGTATGGAACCAGAAATCATGGTCTTAGGGACACTGTCCCATCTAGGGATTCCATACTTATCTGAGCGTTGATGACAGTTGGTAAGCAATTGTTGTTGGTGGTGCTGAAGGTGGATCACTGCTCCATAATAATTTTTCCCCTCAATAATGGCTACGGGGTGGGGTGGAGCTAAGACAACAGAGTAGAAAGATAGACCTGTAGAAGCTCCCCACCACAGTCCATAAAATACCTGTAAAAAATGACTCTAAACAAATCCTAGAGCAGCAGAAGCCACAAAATGACAGAGTGAAAGAGATTTTCAGCCCAAGGCATCGTGGAAGGTAGACAGGAAAGGTCTATCCCACCAGACTTGGGGCAGAGCACAGCACACCGAGCCCAGCCTAGCCTGGGCCTCACAGCACCAGCAGAAACAGGATCAGAGTAGGCCTTAGGGGGCAGAATCCCCAGTGGCAGCTGTGGTCCCCAGATTGCTCAACTCACAAATGCCAAAGACAACTTCAAAGGTCAGTGAGAAAGTTCTCTCACCTGGGAGAGAAGAGAAATCAGTCTGGCCCCACCAGTAGCATCCACTGCAGCAGTAGCATCCATTTTTGGAGGCCTCAGCCTAAAGACCCTGGGGGAATTGATCTGGATCTCAGGACTGAGCGACAGTCCTGGGGTGAGGAGGAATGCTGGCAGTGGTAGAGCTGGAGGCAGTTGTGGAGAGGGAACCCTACTGGCAGATCCTGGGCAGAACAGAGTGCTCATGGTTGCTCACAGACAAGAGCACAGGCCCTTGATTGTACCACCTTTGAAGAATTGAGAACTTACAGGTCCCCAGAAGATAACTTCCTCCTGACAAAGGATACAAAAGTCAAGTAACTGGCTGACAAAGTGCCCAATAAAGGGAAAAAAGTAAGATTATAGATGGCTACTTTCTTGGTGAACAGGTTATTTTCTTCCATCCTTTCAGATGAGGAAGAACAATGCATACCATCAGAGGAAGACCTAAAAGTCAAGACTTCTGCATCGAAAAACTTCCAAAATAAATATGCAATGGTCTCAGGCCATGGAAGAGCTCAAAAAGGATTTTGAAAATGAAGTAAGAGAGGTGGAAGAAAAATTGGGAAGAGAAATGAGAACAATGCAAGAAAATCATGAAATAAGTCAACAGCTTGCTAAAGGAGACCCAAAAACTGCTGAAAAAAATAACACCTTTAAAAATAGACTAACTCAAATGGCAAAACGGGTCCAAAAAGTCAAGAAGAATAATGCTTCAAAAAGCAGAATTAGCCAAATGGAAAAGGAGGCTCAAAAGCTCACTGAAGGAAATAGTTCTTTAAAAATTAGAATGGAGCAGATGGAAGCTAATGACTTTATGAGAAACCAAGAAATTACAAAACAAAACTAAAAGAATGAAAAAATAGAAGATAATGTGAAATATCTCATTGGAAAAAGAAATGACCTGGAAAATAGATGCAGGAGAGACAATTTAAAAATTATGGGACTACCATGATCAAAAGAAAAGATCCTAGACATCATCTTCATTAACAAGGAAAATTGCCCTGATATTCTAGAATCATAGGCCAAAATAAATATTGAAAGAATCTACCTATCATCTCCTGAAAGAGGTCTGAAAAAAGAAAATCCAAGGAATATTGCAGCCAAATTCCAGAGTTCCCAGGTCAAGGGGAAAATATTGGAAGCAGCTAGAAAGAAACAATTTGAGTGCTGTGGAAATATAATCAGGATAACACAAGATCTAGCTTCTTCTACATTAACGGATCAAAGGGCATGGAATATGATATTCCAGAAGTCAAAGGAACTAGGACTAAAACCAAGAATCACCTACCCAGCAAAACTCAGTATAATACTTCAGGGGAAAAAATGGTCATTCAATGAAATAGAGAACTTTCAAGCATTCTTGATGAAAAGACCACAGCTGAATAGAAAATCTGACTTCCAAACACAAGAATCAGGAGAAGCATGAAAAGGTAAACAGGAAAGAAAAATCATTTGGGTAGTTAGAGGGATTAAACACACACATTAAAAAATAAAATTAAGAAATATATTGGGAGGAGAAATGAAATGGGGCAAATTATTTCTCATAAAAGAGGCAAGAAAAAGCTTTTTTCAATGGAGAAGAAAGTGGGGAGGTGTGAGGGAAAAAGTGAAGCTTACTCTCATCACATTTGGCTTAAGGAGGGAATAACATGCACACTCAATTTGCTATGAAAATCTATCTTACGCTACAGGAAATTAGGGGAGAAGGGAATAAGTGGGTTGGGGGGGATGATAGAAGGGAGGGCAAATGGGACAGGAGAGCAATTAGAAGTAAACACTTATCAGGAAGGTCAAGGTCAAAAGAGAGAACAGAACAAATGGGGGGGCAGAATAGGATAGAAGGAAATATAGTCAGTCTTACACAGCATGACTATTATGGAAGGCATTTCCAAAACTACATCTATATAGCCTATATTGAATTGCTTGACTTTTCAGTGGGGATGGGTGGGGATGGAGGAAGGAAGAGAAGTTGAAAGTTTTAGGAAGGAATATTGAGTATTGTCTTTGCATACAACTGGGAAATAAGAAATGTATTAGGCAGGTCAGGCCACAATCCCCACTGAATACTATTGACTCAACTTTACCTCACTTTCTCATATCTAATCAGCAACCTGCTTTTATTGGTTTTACCTCTTCAAGTTCAATCACCATACCAAATGAGAGCCTTAGTACCACCCAGAATTTTCTTACTGATTTTGTTCCCTCCATACATTCTCCCCCCAATCCATCTTTCATATCAATATTCATTAGGCATACATCTGGATACATCCCTCCACTGCTGAAGTTTTTATTGGCTCTCCATTGACTCGTAGAGTTCTAAAATGATGCTGTCTAGTATTTCAAGTCTTCCATAACCAGGAATATAACATTTACATTTTTGACTTTATGACCTTTTCCTCTTCATTCTAAGCTCTAGACAAACCAGATTAACTCTCAAATTTACTATACTTTTATCACCATCTGTGGAATGAGCCCATTATCCATGTTACCTGTGGAATGGCTTTAAAAAAAATTTTTTTTATACCTATATTTAAAGTTTTGAGTTCCAAATGCTATGCCTCTTTCCCTCCCTCTCCTGTCACCTCTCTGAGATGGTAAGCAATCACATATAGGATATACATGTGCAATTATATAAACCATTTCCATATTAGTCATTTTGTACAAGTCAAAAGAAAGTAAATAGCATGATTCAATCTGTATTCAATCAATATCAGTTCTTTCTGTGGAGATAGATAGTATGTTTTATCATTAGTCCTTTGAGATTGTTTTGGTTCATTGTATTGCTGAGAACAACTAAGTCATTTACAATTTTTCATCGAACAATATTGCTGTTGCTGTGTACAACATTCTGCTGCTTCTGTTCACTTCACAATACATCAGTTCATTTAAGTCTTCCCAAGTTTTTCTGAAATCATACTGCTTGTCATTTCTTACAGCACAATATAATATTCCATTATAATCATATACTTCAGTTTATTTAGCCATTTCCCCAACTGATGGACATCCCTTTGATTTCCAATTCTTAGTCTGTACAAAAAGGGCTTCTACAACTGTTTTTCTACAAATAGGTCATTTTCCTTTTATTTGGATGTCTTTGGAATATAGACCTGGCAGTGGTATTGCTGGATCAAAGGCTATGCAGTTTTGTAATCTCTGGGGTATAGCCCAAATTGCTCTCCAGAATGGATGGATCAGATCATAACTCCACCAACAGTGCATGAGGGTTCCAAATTTTCTCATATCCCCTTCAACATCCAACATTTTTCCTTTTTTTGTCATATTACCACTCTGATAGGTGAGATGATATTTCAAAGTTATTTTAATTTGCATTTCTCTGATCAAGTGATTTAGAACATTTTTTTACATGATTATAGCTTTGACTTCTTTGAAAACTGCCTGTTCATATCTTTTGACCATTTATTGATTGGGAAATGACTTGTATTTTTTATAAATTTGACTCAGTTTTCTATATCTTTGAGAAATGAGGCCTTTATCAGAGATACTTGTTGAAAAAAAATTTCCTTGTGTTCTGTTTTCCTTATAATTTTGCTTGTATTGGTTTTGTTTGCACAAAACTTTTTAATTTTATATAATCAAAATTATCTATTTTACATTTTATAACGTTCTCTATATTTTCTCTGGTCCTAGATTCTTCTTTCATCCATAAATCTGATAAACTATTCCATGCTCTCTTAATTTGCTTGTCTAGCTTTTAGCAACTAAATCAAATGTCACCTCCTACAATCACTAATTCCTTTGCTTGTAATCTTCTCTTTAGACCTTTCACAGCTGTTACATCCACAATATATTTATCATTCAATACTGTACATTTATTTACTATGCATGGCTTTACAGGCATGTCATGTCCACCCACATTAGATTATAAAACTCTTGGAGGGCAAGGCAGAGGCACTGTCTTATTTTTTCTCTCAAGCATAGTGGGTACTGTGTACACAGTTGGTACTTAATGTTTGTTCAGAGATCTAGAGTTTGAATTGTTAAAGGTGATCTCTTTTAACTTCCTCATTTTAAAGATGAAGAAACAGGCCCAAAAAGGTTTTTATTAAGCCAAGGTCACTCAGAGACAGAATTTAAACCAAAGTTCTCTGAATTCGGAGCAAGCACTTTCCATAATGCCACAAACTAATATATAATATGGCAAGAGAGTCAATAAAACACAAGGCCATTTGGGGCTTCACTTTCAGAATGGCTTAAAGTGCCCACAGCACAGGTAATGAGAATAAAGGCTGTGTCTGTTGCTCCTCCTTTATTTTCCAAGATGGTGAGGTCCTGGCAAATGGGAGACCTTGTTTCTTTTTTTTAAGCTAAGGCCTTTCTCATGTCTGTTTGTTTGAGGCAACACCCAGTCGGTGTTTAAAACCTCCTTAAGAATGGAGGCAAATGATGTTTGCCTTCGTGTGCCTTCACAAAAGAATCAGTTTTGGAGGGGAAGACCCTCAGAATGTGTTTAAAAAAAAAAAAAAAGAATATGACCTTTCAAGAAAAAGTTATGTTTCAGAGATCCTGTACAGCAAAGGTTCACAGACTTTCTTTTCTTATTCTAGTATGGATAATAAGAACAACAACAACAAAATATTCTAGTGGGACTAATAAGCTATTATTAGTCTGTAAATATGTCAATGGAATGCGTGAGGCACTTGAAGGCAATCTTTTATTATTTAATGACCAAATAAATGTGTGTCCAGTTTTAGCTGTAGAGAACAGAGACCATCCTTTTTAATTGTCGGCCTTCTCTTCACAGTGGTGTGTGCTGTGCTGGTCAAGTTATTAAATTGGCCAGAGGATGAACTAGCTGAAGTTCAAGTGTCTAAAGCCTGATAATACAGCCAGTGGCTTAAAATAAGCTGTGAAGATTGATCTTCCTAATTCCTTTCCTCTCTCTCTCTCTCACACCCTCCTCCAAATCTTCTCATTATGCTCCAACAGTCTATACATTACTGGTTCTAGGGCAGACTACTGTGGTCATTTAGAAGAAATATTGTCATACAATGTGAAATAATAGGCCCTGGAAAAGAATGAGCAAGAAGATATAGCTAAATATAGGGAAGGTAGGCTCCAAAGGGAGGGTTACTTAGTGCAAAATTCATCAGAGTAACTACATCTTAATAAAGTGTATGGAAAAGAGTAAAATAATCTTATTTCATTGGAAGGGGGTGCAGCACCTATAGGTAGGAGAGAATGGGCTAAGACAGAGGGAATAGTAAAAATTTCTAGCTGGGTGGAAAGATTCTTGAGGCCATGGTGAGCTAATAGGGATTAAAGAGTAAAGGTAACCTCCACGTCCTTTTTATAAGAGGTCCCTACTTATGTTTTGGATGTTGCTGTTTCAAAGGTTCAACAAGTGTGGTGTCATAGTGGTTATGAAAAGGATAAATGTTGACCATTGACACAATGAATTATTGTCTTATATGGATTCTGCTCTTTATAGCTAAACTCCTACAGAAGGTCATCTACAACAGGTGCTTCCACTTTCCTCTATCTTCCTAGTCTGGCTTCAGACCATACTATTCCACCAAAACTGTTCTCTCCAAAATTCTCCTAGCTGTAGAACTGAATGCCCTTTCCTCAATCCTCATCCTCCATGACTTCTCTGCAGCCACTACTCTCCTCCTTGAGACTCTTTAGGTTTTCAGGACACCATTTTCTCCTGTGTTTTTCTCCTGACTGCGGCTCCTATCTGCTTTATTGCATCCTTTTCCACATCACACCTTCTAAAAATAGGTGTCCCTCAGGGTTCTATCCTGAGCCCTCTTCTCCATTTTTACTACTTCATTTGGTGATTTCATCAGCTACATCTCTATGCTGATGACTATCAAATCTACCTTTCCTGTACCAGTCTGTCTACTAACCTTGGATCTGGCATCTCCAACTGCCTTTCAGATATCTTGAACTGGATGTCCAGTAAAATATACACATATATCAAATGGAATGCCCAATTGCATCCTCACAGGCCTTCAGGCTTATAATCTTGACTTCTCACTCTCTCTCACCCCCCACATCCAATCTGTTGCTAAGGCCTGTCAATTTCACATCTGCAACATCTATCCAATAAGTCCCCTTCCCGACTTGACCCCGCCCTGGTGCAGACCTTCATCAACTCACACCGGGACTACTGCAATAGCTTGCTGCTGGGTCTGCCTCCTGCATGTCTCTTGCC
Organism: Notamacropus eugenii; assembly: GCF_028372415.1. Lineage (NCBI taxonomy): Eukaryota > Metazoa > Chordata > Mammalia > Diprotodontia > Macropodidae > Notamacropus > Notamacropus eugenii. The sequence goes on along the minus strand of NC_092877.1, from coordinate 362,002,099 downwards.
ACCATTCTCCACTCAGTCACTAATGTGATTTTCCTGAAAATTATGTCATCTTTCTCCACCCCCACCACACAATTCAAGGAACTCCAGTGGCTTCTTACTGCTTCTAAGAATGCACAATGTTTGCCATCCTAAGCCCTTCATCTCCAAGGGCCCTCCTCCCTTCCCATGGATTCTTCAATCCAGTACCATTGGCTTCCTGACCATCTCCATCTCTCATGCCTGGAATTCTCCTTCCTGTGCTCAAACTACTAACCTCCCTGGCTTTCTTCTACTTCCCAACTAAAATCCCAATTTCTGCTGGAAGCCTTCCCCTCACCCCCTTAATTTCAGTGCTTTTCTTCTAATTATTTGCTATTGGCTCTTCCTCTGCATAGGTTACTTTGTATATATGTTATCTCTCCCATTAGATGGTAAGCTCACTGAGGGTAGGCACTATTTCTTTGCCCCTCTTTGTATCCTTAGTGCTTGGCACAATGGCTGGCACATACTAACTGCTTCATCAATGTTTACTGAATGAATACTGCTACTGAGACTAGCAGTCTCCACCACAATGGAGTTGGGAACACGGATGATAGAGAAGGAAATGGCAAAAACCACTCAAGGAGGACTGCCAGGAAAACCCCAAAGAGTCAGACACAATTGAACCTCATCAGCTGGAGTAAAAGGGCCGAAAACACTGTTTGTTAGCAGAGGGCAACACCGCCTCCCCACAGTTTTTCCAAAAAAGAATATGATGTACAAAAAGGTGAATATAAAAAGCACCCATTAATGTTTCAACGACTAAAGAAATTTCTTCCAACATATTTTTCTCCCTTTGTAAAAAATAAGATTTCTAAGAAGGGAAATGCCCCTAGGAGATACTTTCTTAGAAAATCATGGATATACAATAATGGATTTCTTCTATTATGTCAGAAGGTGCATTAAAATAAATATGCAAAAAAAAAATCCTTAAAAACCAATCAGTATTTTTCATCATTCTGGGCAAAGGGCAAACGCCTGCAGAACTGTCTCAGTTGAAGGCGGAGCTGCTTATTTCAAGCATTAAAAACAAAGGTGCTTCTGTATAACTAGCTACACCTGAGGCCGGAAATCACTTTCATTAACGGGCCCTGATAGAGGCTAAAGTCTCAGGCCCCAAAATTCAGGTCTGCAAACACACC